>NC_042993.1:3015829-3045829 GCF_901001165.1 Salmo trutta | reverse complement strand
ATCTACTATACACACCACCTATTAATCTACTATACTCCACCACCTATTAATCTACTATACTCCACCACCTATTAATCTACTATACTCCACCACCTATTAATCTACTGTAATCTACCATCTATTCATCTACTGTACTCTACTATATATTAATATACTGTACTCTACCACCTATTAATATACTGTACTATACCATCTATTAATCTACTGTACTCTACCACCTATTAATCTACTGTAATCTACCACTTATTAATCTACTGTACTCCACCACCTATTAATCTACTGTACTCACCACCTATTAATCTACGGTACTCACCACCTATTAATCTACTGTACTCTACCACCTATTAATCTACAGTAATCTACCACCTATTAATCTACTGTAATCTACCACCTATTAATCTACTGTACTCACCACCTATTAATCTACTGTACTCTACCACCTATTAATCTACTGTACTCACCACCTATTAATCTACTGTACTCTACCACCTATTAATCTACTGTAATCTACCACCTATTAATCTACTGTAATCTACCAACTATTAATCTACTGTACTCCACCACCTATTAATCTACTGTACTCACCACCTATTAATCTACTGTACTCTACCACCTATTAATCTACTGTAATTTACCACCTATTCATCTACTGTACTCACCACCTATTAATCTACTGTACTCACCACCTATTAATCTACTGTAATCTACCACCTATTAATCTACTGTAATCTACCACCTATTAATCTACTGTAATCTACCACCTATTAATCTACTATACTCCACCACCTATTAATCTACTGTACTCCACCACCTATTAATCTACTGTACTCACCACCTATTAATCTACTGTACTCTACCACCTATTAATCTACTGTAATTTACCACCTATTCATCTACTGTACTCACCACCTATTAATCTACTGTACTCACCACCTATTAATCTACTGTAATCTACCACCTATTAATCTACTGTACTCTACCACCTATTAATCTACAGTAATCTACCACCTATTAATCTACTGTAATCTACCACCTATTAATCTACTGTACTCACCACCTATTAATCTACTGTACTCTACCACCTATTAATCTACTGTACTCACCACCTATTAATCTACTGTACTCTACCACCTATTAATCTACTGTAATCTACCACCTATTAATCTACTGTAATCTACCAACTATTAATCTACTGTACTCCACCACCTATTAATCTACTGTACTCACCACCTATTAATCTACTGTACTCTACCACCTATTAATCTACTGTAATTTACCACCTATTCATCTACTGTACTCACCACCTATTAATCTACTGTACTCACCACCTATTAATCTACTGTAATCTACCACCTATTAATCTACTGTAATCTACCACCTATTAATCTACTGTAATCTACCACCTATTAATCTACTGTACTCCACCACCTATTAATCTACTATACTTCCCTACCTATTAATCTACTGTAATCTACCACCTATTAATCTACTGTACTCACCACCTATTAATCTACTGTAATCTACCACCTATTAATCTACTGTAATCTACCACCTATTAATCTACTGTACTCACCACCTATTCATCTACTGTACTCTACCACCTATTAATCTACTGTACTCTACCATCTATTAATCTACTGTACTCTACCACCTATTAATATACTGTACTCTACCATCTATTAATCTACTGTACTCTACCATCTATTAATCTACTGTAATCCACCACCTATTAATCTACTACACTCCCCCACCTATTAATCTACTGTAATCTACCATCGATTAATCTACTGTAATCTACCATCTATTAATCTACTGTACTCTACCACCTATTAATCTACTGTACTCTACCATTGATTAATCTACTGTACTCTACCATCGATTAATCTACTGTACTCTATAACCTATTAATCTACTGTAATCTACCATCTATTAATCTACTGTACTCTACCATCTATTAATCTACTGTACTCTACCATCTATTAATCTACTGTACTCTATAACCTATTAATCTACTGTAATCTACCATCTATTAATCTACTGTACTCTACCATCTATTAATCTACTGTAATCTACCATCTATTAATCTACTGTAATCTACCATCTATTAATCTACTGTACTCTACCACCTATTAATCTACTGTACTCTACCATTGATTAATCTACTGTACTCTACCATCGATTAATCTACTGTACTCTATAACCTATTAATCTACTGTAATCTACCATCTATTAATCTACTGTACTCTACCATCTATTAATCTACTGTACTCTACCATCTATTAATCTACTGTACTCTATAACCTATTAATCTACTGTACTCTACCATTGATTAATCTACTGTACTCTATAACCTATTAATATACTGTACTATACCATCGATTAATCTACTGTACTCTACCACCTATTAATCTACTGTACTCTACCATCTAGTAATCTACTGTACTCTAGAACCTATTAATCTACTGTACTATACCATCTATTAATCTACTGTACTATACCATCGATTAATCTACTGTACTCTACCACCTATTAATCTACTGTACTCTACCACCTATTAATCTACTGTACTCTAGAACCTATTAATCTACTGTACTCTACATCTATTAATCTACTGTAATCTACCATCTATTAATCTACTGCACTCTACCATCTAGTAATCTACTGTACTCTACCATCTATTAATCTACTGTACTCTACCATCTAGTAATCTACTGTACTCTACTATCTATTCATCTATTGTACTCTACCATCTAGTAATCTACTGTAATCTACCATCTAGTAATGTACTGTACTCTACCACCTATTAATCTACTGTTCTTTACCACCTATTAATCTACTGTACTCTACCACCTATTCATCTACTGTACTCTACCACCTATTGATAAAGTGCATCCCAAATGGCATCCTATTCCCATCCCCCTACCAAAAGTAGTGCACTATACAGGGAATAGGGTACTATTCTGGCTCTGTATCTACTGCCTAAATATCACCGACTTTACTGAATGTCAAATGCTTCAACCATTCATTTAATTGGTTTATTATGCAAACTGTATACTTGGCAGAAATCATCATGCATGTCTACTTGCAAAGCTGACATGTTCAGACATCCGATGAGAGAAATAATGAGATGGAATGGAAGAGAGATGTAGAATCACTAGTCCTGGTTCAACCAGTCCATTACAATCACCATTACAGGCCCATTACAATCACCATTACAGGCCCATTACAATCACCATTACAGGATATTTTGTTGAAGAATACAATTTTTTTGGAGCTTATGTATTAATGTTTTCCAGTATTCATCCACTCCCTCTACGAATCCCTAATGCTCTCTGAGGTAACTGAATAGTGATTTCCATCTGGTATTTATGCATCCGTGTGTGTTTGTGTTTGTTCAGTTATGACCCAAACAGCTACAAATGGTTGAATGTGACTTCCTTTTCCCAGTTCCCACAACCCCCCACTACACTTCTCTTGCACATCATCCCAACCTCGATTCCTAAAAGGGCCTTCATGTGTCCCTTGGTTTCCACTGCAGCCAATATCCCCCGGCCTAATTGGTTCAATTTGTTTCTTCCCCTTTGTCTGCATTGGTGCCGGTGTTAACCCTCTATGCAGATTATAGTGGTGATGGAACTCTCTTTCTAATTTACACACCCTTCAAGACATTATTGTCTTATTGAACCAATCGTATTGATAAAGATAATGAACTCTTGATTAGGACTTAAGGGGGAAAAAACATCACAGTTCGACACAGCATGCGAACACACACACACACACACACACACACACACACACACACACACACACACACACACACACACACACACACACACACACACACACACCCACACACACACACACACACACTTTCATTGCCTCTTAGTTTTTAATAACCTAGTAATAACCTAGCAATAATATTTAACACCATTATCTGGGACAGTTACTACTACAATATCCCAATTCAACCCCTGGTATTCCCACAGAGAGAGTGGACTACATAATGTGACTACTACAATATCCCAATTCAACCCCTGGTATTCCCACAGAGAGAGTGGACTACATAATGTGACTACTACAATATCCCAATTCAACCCCTGGTATTCCCACAGAGAGAGTGGACTGCATAATGTGACTACTACAATATCCCAATTCAACCCCTGGTATTCCCACAGAGAGAGTGGACTACATAATGTGACTACTACAATATCCCAATTCAACCCCTGGTATTCCCACAGAGAGAGTGGACTACATAATGTGACTACTACAATATCCCAATTCAACCCCTGGGTATTCTCACAGAGAGAGTGGACTACATAATGTGACTACTCCTGAATATACATGGAGGAACTGTATAGTAATTGATTTAGCTTCACATCTTATTCTGCTCTACTGCATGTGGGGAACAGTCATAAGTTGTAGTTGTTGTTGTGGTAATTGTCTCAGTGGGTTAAACTGCTATTCTTGACCCATGAGTACATGAGACTGGGTGACCAGAGGAGAGGCATTCACAGCAGAGGACTCTGTTGTTCCTGTGTGGGTGGAAAGAGAGGGGGGAGGGAGAAACAGTGAAGGGGGGATGGAGTGAGAGAGAGATGACCAGTTAAGTGTTTCCCTATGTGCCTGAAGGCTGGGACAGATTGATAACACTCTGGTGATGAAGTGACATTGCCATCGTGGTGTGTGTGTGTTCCTGTGTGTGTTCCTGTGTGTGAACGTGTGTTCTGCACCAGTCCCTATCTCTCTTTCTTATGAAACCCTCACACAGAGCACACAGGGGTGACGTTAGAAAACCCAGAGCTGTCTCATCTGAGGCCAACAGCAAACCCTTTAAACCCAGTGTTTTTACAACACACTAAGACCTGCTCCTCACATAAAACACATCCAAAGTGTTACGGAAGGAAGATTGATAAATCATGGTCTAAACAGCATTCATATCCTCTAAAGAACAATTGTTCATTAAAATATGCATTCGTTTGATTATGTGAATGTAAATACAATTCCTGACTGGGGTTTACTGATAAAAAATGAATGAATGATTATTGTAATCTATGGAGAAGGTCTTTCATTCAGAGGACTGGATGTGACAGGGCTATTGTGATGGAAATCAATGGGATGTGGTGAGAGGAAAAGAAAAGACAGGGAATCTCCTTAGTGATTATGCTCCTCCCTCCTTCCCTCTCTCTTCCCCTCCCTCCCTCCCTCCCTCCCTCCCTCCCTCCCTCCCTCCCTCCCTCCAGGCCCACAGTGACGAGGCAGTCCGTGTATGTCTGCGGGAGCGGGGCCAGGAGGTGCTGGTGCTCCAGAGAGTGTCGTCACAGCGGCCAGCCCCCTCTGCATCGGCCAGGGGAGGGGGGAGACCAGAGGGGGACAGGAGGTAAGCCTCTCTGTCTCTCCGCTTTTACCCCTCCCTCTCACTCTCTCTCTTTCCGCCCTCCTTCTAGTCGTTCTCCTCCTCAGTCTCCACACACACACACACACACACACACACACACACACACACACACACACATACACTTCTAAACACAGGCGGCGTGTGCTTGCATTGCAGCTCACAGCACACAGATGGATGGAGCTAGCGTGTGTGTGTGAGAGAGAGTGAGTAAGCCGGGAGTGAGCCGTAGCTGGCTGACTGGCTGACTGGCTGTGTAGACACAGGGGAGAGTGTCACCGTCTCAGGCTGGGTGTGGAGAACTGTCTCTGGGGTAGGGAGACCACAGGACCAGGGTTCTCCCAGGGCTCTATAGCAGCTGCAGCAGGTGGACAGCTAGGCGGATGGGCCAATGGGTGGCTGAGGGAAGGCATGCAGCAGTAACCACGGCAACAGTGGTACCGGCTGTAAGGGGCACAGGGACATGCTGAGGATGGGCACTCGGCCGCGGCCACCCCCGGACCTGCGGCAGCGGGAGGAGGGCAGGCAGCTGGCAGCGGTGGCTCTGGTGGAGCAGGAGGAGGATGAGGAGGAAGACTCAGAGGAAGGCAGCAGTGGAAGCGGGGGCAGTGACAGCGCCAGCTGGGCAGAGGAAGGGGCCAAGGCCACCAAAGTCCCCACCTTCGATGTTCCCTACTTCCGCTACATAGACGAGGAGGAGTCAGAGGGAGAGGGGGATGGACGGGAGGTGTGGAGCAGCAGTCGCTCTCTGTCCTCCATCGAGGACGACTCGTCCAGTGACAGTGTTGTCTCTGACAGGTACGTGGTGGTGTCAGGGACCCCAGAGAAGATCCTAGAACACCTGCTGTCTGTCCTGAGGCTGGACAACCACCGTGATGACCAGGAGAGCACACAGCAGACTAAGGAGTCAGGTCAGTCACTTACCCCCCCAAATCAATATTTCTTGGCCTCTGGCTACTACTTTTAATCTATGTTAATCTATGTTAATCTATGCTAAATTATGTGAATATTTTTAAAGAGGCGTGAGAGAGATAGAGAGACTGTTCATATTTTATTGTATATTTCACTTTTGTTTATTATCTATTTCACTTGCTTTGGCAATGTAAACATATGTTTCCCATGCCAATAAAGCCCCTTAAATTGAAGAGAGAGAGAGAGAGAGAGAGAGAGAGAGAGAGAGAGAGAGAGAGAAGTGTCTCTTACTAAAGAGGGATAGATGTATGACTATGTATGGTGATGAGGAAATAGGGTGATAGAGAAAGAGAGAGAATAGATTGAGAGAGATAAAGTGAGAGATGCAGGCTGCTTCTGGGAGAGTGATATATAGAGCGTTGGTAAATGGGAGAAGAGAGGTGGGAGGCTGATATATAGAGCAGTGGGAGATGAAAGAAGGGAGATGGGAGACTGATACATAGAGCAGTGGGAAATGGGAGAAGGGAGAAGGGAGAAGGGAGGCTGATATATAGAGCAGTGGGAAATGGGAGATGGGAGGCTGATATATAGAGCAGTGGGAAATGGGGGATGGGAGGCTGATATATAGAGCAGTGGGAGATGGGAGAAGGGAGAAGGGAGTCTGATATATAGAGCAGTGGGAGATGACAGAAGAGAGGCTGATATATAGAGCAGTGGGAGATGGGAGAAGGGAGATGGGAGGCTGATATATAGAGCAGTGGGAGATGGGAGAAGGGAGATGGGAGGCTGATATATAGAGCAGTGGGAGATGGGAGAAGGGAGAAGGGAGTCTGATATATAGAGCGGTGGAGATGGGAGAAGGGAGACTGATATATAGAGCAGTGGGAGATGGGAGAAGGGAGGCTGATATATAGAGCAGTGGGAGATGGGAGAAGGGAGGCTGATATATAGAGCGGTGGGAGATGGGAGAAGGGAGAAGGGAGGCTGATATATAGAGCAGTGGGAGATGGGAGAAGGGAGGCTGATATATAGAGCGGTGGGAGATGGGAGAAGGGAGAAGGGAGGCTGATATATAGAGTAGTGGGAGATGGGAGAAGGGAGGCTGATATATAGAGCGGTGGGAGATGGGAGAAGGGAGAAGGGAGGCTGATATATAGAGCAGTGGGAGATGGGAGAAGGGAGGCTGATATATAGAGCAGTGGGAGAAGGGAGAAGGGAGGCTGATATATAGAGCAGTGGGAGAAGGGAGAAGGGAGGCTGATATATAGAGCGGTGGGAGATGGGAGAAGGGAGAAGGGAGGCTGATATATAGAGCAGTGGGAAATGGGAGAAGGGAGGCTGATATATAGAGCAGTGGGAGAAGGGAGAAGGGAGGCTGATATATAGAGCAGTGGGAGATGGGAGAAGGGAGAAGGGAGGCTGATATATAGAGCAGTGGGAGATGACAGAAGGGAGAAGGGAGGCTGATATATAGAGCAGTGGGAGATGACAGAAGGGAGGCTGATATATAGAGCAGTGGGAGATGGGAGAAGGGAGGCTGATATATAGAGCAGTGGGAGATGACAGAAGGGAGGCTGATATATAGAGCAGTGGGAGAAGGGAGAAGGGAGGCTGATATATAGAGCAGTGGGAGATGACAGAAGGGAGGCTGATATATAGAGCAGTGGGAGATGGGAGAAGGGAGAAGGGAGGCTGATATATAGAGCAGTGGGAGATGGGAGAAGGGAGGCTGATATATAGAGCAGTGGGAGAAGGGAGAAGGGAGGCTGATATATAGAGCAGTGGGAGATGACAGAAGGGAGGCTGATATATAGAGCAGTGGGAGATGGGAGAAGGGAGAAGGGAGGCTGATATATAGAGCAGTGGGAGATGGGAGAAGGGAGGCTGATATATAGAGCAGTGGGAGATGGGAGAAGGGAGAAGGGAGGCTGATATATAGAGCAGTGGGAGATGGGAGAAGGGAGGCTGATATATAGAGCCAGTGGGGACGAAGGGAGAAGGAGGCTGATATATAGAGCAGTGGGAGATGACAGAAGGGAGGCTGATATATAGAGCAGTGGGAGAGGGAGAAGGGAGAAGGAGGCTGTGATCTGATATATAGAGCAGTGGGAGATGGGAGAAGGGAGGCTGATATATAGAGCAGTGGGAGATGGGAGAAGGGAGGCTGATATATAGAGCAGTGGGAGATGGGAGAAGGGAGAAGGGAGGCTGATATATAGAGCAGTGGGAGATGGGAGAAGGGAGGCTGATATATAGAGCAGTGGGAGATGGGAGAAGGGAGGCTGATATACAGAGCAGTGGGAGAAGGGAGAAGGGAGGCTGATATATAGAGCAGTGGGAGAAGGGAGGCTGATATATAGAGCAGTGGGAGATGAGAGAACGCTGAAGGGAGGCTGATATACAGAGCAGTGGGAGATGGGAGAAGGAAGAAGGGAGGCTGATATACAGAGCAGTGGGAGATGGGAGAAGGGAGGCTGATATATGGAGCAGTGGGAGATGGGAGAAGGGAGGCTGATATATAGAGCAGTGGGAGATGGGAGAAGGGAGGCTGATATATAGAGCAGTGGGAGATGACAGAACGGAGGCTGATATATAGAGCAGTGGGAGATGGGAGAAGGGAGAAGGGAGGCTGATATATAGAGCAGTGGGAGAACGCGGAAGGGAGGATGATATACAGAGCAGTGGGAGATGGGAGAAGGAAGAAGGGAGGCTGTTATAAAGAGCAGTGGGAGATGGGAGAAGGAAGAAGGGAGGCTGATATATGGAGCAGTGGGAGAAGGGAGATAGGAGGCTGATATATAGAGCAGAGGGAGATGGGAGAAGGATGCAGCCGGTCCAATATGAGTTCCCTGTCAGGCTGCCTGCTCCATGCCTTGCTCCTGCCAGACCACATCATTGCTCATTCTGATGAGTAAGTGTGTGTTTGTGGCGTCACTGAACTTATCTGAACACTTAGACCTTCTCTCGAGGTCACGAGAATCACGAGCAAATGCAGGAAGCAGTGTAGAGGACGTATCAGGAAATTGTGATTTTTGGGTCAATTTGATGTTCAGATCGGTGTTCTATTAGCAGGGGATAGGGACTCAGCTCTGTACGTCCCAATGAGACACTGATCGCCTGTCAAAGATCCTTCATACAGTAACTCCAGAGTCCATTCAGTCCTGGCTCCTCTAAACTAGTCATCACTCTCTCCTCTCCCTCCCTGTTTTCTCCCCCTACCCTCGCTCTCTCTCTGTTCATTCTGCAACCCTGCTAATGCTACTGTTGGGGCCCTGGGCGGCTCTCACTGCTCCCTCCAGAATAACAAGGGGGGGAGATCATACGGGATAATATGGAATCTCAGCTTCACTAAAAACCATGCAACTATAAAATATTGTCTCTACTAAACCTGTCATGAGGAGATGGTGATGTTCTGATGAGAAGTCATTAGCTTCACGCAGGCAGCCGGCCATGTGAAGACATATGGCTATGTTCCAAATGGTACCCTGTTCTCTAAGTAGTGCACTACTTAGGGAATAGGATGCCATTTAGGACGTCGTAGTCAATGTGTTGGGGGTTGATGATAAGCAGAGCTAATATAAATCTCCTCATATATAATTGATATCTCAATGAAGTGAAAAGAACAATCTTTACAAATATAATATTCAAGCTGCTATAGCTGTTGAGGGTTAGTTCCCAGATACCCAGGCTAACCCAGACATTATAAAGAATGCAAAAGATATCTTTCTGCCAGAGAGCACTTCTTCTAAAGAACACCACAGGAATGTTTGAGGAAGATGTGATCACCATAAGCCGATAATGTAATGTACAGCTCTACACATCATTGTATTCTACTATATACTATATCCCAGTGTTATTCAAAGTCGGGGTCATGACCCTTAGTGGGGTCACGGGGGAACACCCCCCCCCCACCAAAAAAATGAACTGTTTTTTGGGGGGGAACAAAGAAATAAGAGTACAGATTACTGTATGGGACAATATACACATGTTTTTGAGAAAGATAATGACACTTAATTTTATTGAGTAAATGTATCTATTGGTTTCTTTTCATTTTGAAGATCATTTTTTAATGTAAAACCTAAATGTACCGATTTCAAGCTTGCGTCATTGGATTTGGGGTGGGGTCTCGATAAGTTACGGGATCCCAACTGAAACAGTTTGAATACCACTGCTCTTGTCAAATGTAGTACACTATAAAGGGAATAGGGTACCATGTGGGATGCAACCATCGCTCAGTGTTGGGTAGTGTTCGCACTTGCCTTCTCTCCCTGAGCCAAACCTCTGAGTGCTGCTATTGATTCCCCCTCAGCACAGATTCACTCATTACCAGAAAGTACACATCACAAAACAAAAAGTCCAACTGGAACATTGTGTTACCATCTACTTAACGAGAGAAGAGATTGTCAACAAAGAAGATTGATGTTTTGGTTTGAGGTCTGTCCTGTTCACTAACGAGCAGACTGATTCTTAACCCATAAGGCATTGCAATTCTGCTTCTGTGGAATGTGTCCAAAATGGCATCCTACTCCCTATAGTGCACTACTGTTGACCTGAGCTCTCTTTAAAAGTAGTGCACTACAAAAGGAATAGGGGAACATTTAGGACACACACATGGTAGGCCTACATTCTTTTTAATGTGTTATTTTTAATAATCAGACCACTGCATTATGCACACGTTGTTGTATGTGATTCAATGCCTTCATTATGAATCTACAGTGGGGGAAAAAAGTATTTGATCCCCTGCTGATTTTGTACGTTTGCCCACTTACAAAGAAATGATCAGTCTATAATTATAATGGTAGGTTTATATGAACAGTGAGAGACAGAATAACAAAAAAATCCAGAAAAAAGCATGTCAAAAATGTTATAAAATGATTTTCATTTTAATGAGGGAAATAAGTATTTGACCCCTCTGCAAAACATGACTTAGTACTTGGTGGCAAAACCCTTGTTGGCAATCACAGAGTTCAGACGTTTCTTGTAGTTGGCCACCAGGTTTGCACACATCTCAGGAGGGATTTTGTCCCACTCCTCTTTGCAGATCTTCTCCAAGTCATTAAGGTTTCAAGGCTGACGTTTGGCAACTTGAACCTTCAGCTCCCTCCACAGATTTTCTATGGGATTAAGGTCTGGAGACTGGCTAGGCCACTCCAGGACCTTAATGTGCTTCTTCTTGAGCCACTCCTTTGTTGCCTTGGCCATGTGTTTTGGGTCATTGTCATGCTGGAATACCCATCCATGACCCATTTTCAATGCCCTGGCTGAGGGAAGGAGGTTCTCACCCAAGATTTGACAGTACATGGCCCCGTCAAATGATGCGGTGAAGTTGTCCTGTCCCCTTAGCAAAAAAACACCACCAAAGCATAATGTTTCCACCTCCATGTTTGATGGTGGAGATGGTGTTCTTGGGGTCATAGGCAGCATTCCTCCAGCTCCATTTTGGTCTCATCTGACCACAACAATTTCACCAGTTGTCCTCTGAATCATTCAGATGTTCATTGGCAAACTTCAGACCGGCATGTATATGTATTCTTGAGCAGGGGGACCTTGCGTGCGCTGCAGGATTTCAGTCCTTCACTGCGTAGTGTGTTAATAATTGTTTTCTTGGTGACTATGGTCCCAGCTGCCTTGAGATCATTGACAAGTTCCTCCCGTGTAGTTCTGGGCTGATTCCTCACCATTCTCATGATCATTGCAACTCCACGAGGTGAGATCTTGCATAGAGCCCCAGGCCGAGGGAGATTGACAGTTCTTTTGTGTTTCTTCCATTTGCGAATAATCGCACCAAATGTTGTCACCTTCTCACCAAGCTGCTTGGCGATGGTCTTGTAGCCCATTCCAGCTTTGTGTAGGTCTACAATCTTGTCCCAGACATCCTTGGAGAGCTCTTTGGTCTTGGCAATGGTGGAGAGTTTGGAATCTGATTGATTGATTGCTTCTGTGGACAGGTGTCTTTTATACAGGTAACAAGCTGCGGTTAGGAGCACTCCCTTTAAGAGTGTGCTCCTAATCTCAGCTCGTTACCTGTATAAAAGACACCTGGGAGCCAGAAATCTTTCTGATTGAGAGGGGGTCAAATACTTATTTCCCTCATTAAAATGCAAATCAATTTATAACATTTTTAACATGCGTTTTTCTGGATTTTTTTGTTTCTTTGTCAGTGGGCAAACATACAAAATCAGCAGGGGATCAAATACTTTTTTCCCCCACTGTATGTAATTGCTCTATGGTGTATTGTCAGAGATGACTACTGGTATAATATCAGAGATGACTACTGGTGTATTGTCAGAGATGACTACTGGTATAATATCAGAGATGACTACTGGTATAATATCAGAGATGACTACTGGTGTATTATCAGAGATGACTACTGGTATAATATCAGAGATGACTACTGGTATAATATCAGAGATGACTACTGGTATAATATCAGAGATAACTACTGGTATAATATCAGAGATGACTACTGGTGTATTGTCAGAGATGACTACTGGTGTATTATCAGAGATGACTACTGGTGTATTATCAGAGATGACTACTGGTATAATATCAGAGATGACTACTGGTGTATTGTCAGAGATGACTACTGGTGTATTATCAGAGATGACTACTGGTATAATATCAGAGATGACTACTGGTGTATTGTCAGAGATGACTACTGGTATAATATCAGAGATGACTACTGGTATAATAGCAGAGATGACTACTTGTATAATATCAGAGATGACTACTTGTATAATATCAGAGATGACTACTGGTATAATATCAGAGATGACTACTGGTATAATATCAGAGATGACTACTGGTGTATTATCAGAGATGACTACTGGTATAATATCAGAGATGACTGCTGGTGTATTGTCAGAGATGACTACTGGTATAATATCAGAGATGACTACTGGTACATTATCAGAGATGACTGCTGGTGTATTGTCAGAGATGACTGCTGGTATAATATCAGAGATGACTACTGGTATAATATCAGAGATGACTACTGGTATAATATCAGAGATGACTACTGGTACATTATCAGAGATGACTGCTGGTGTATTGTCAGAGATGACTACTGGTGTATTATCAGAGATGACTACTGGTATAATATCAGAGATGACTACTGGTATAATATCAGAGATGACTACTGGTGTATTGACAGAGATGACTGCTGGTATAATATCAGAGATGACTACTGGTACATTATCAGAGATGACTGCTGGTGTATTGTCAGAGATGACTACTGGTATAATTTCAGAGATGACTACTGGTATAATATCAGAGATGAATGCTTATTGAAATGCATAGCTGGGATGCTTGTTGTGTAATGGGAAAGTAAATCTGGTTTGACGTGAGTGTTTGGATGAAGTCATGGCTATTGTATGATAGATTTGCATGCACATGCTACAGTAATATAATAATCGCACACTTACAATTTGCCTTACATATTCATTCCACGTTAGCTTTCTCTTCCAAATAACTTTACTTGTAGGGAGAATATGAATAGATATCAATGCCCATAGTACATAGAGATATAGATGAATAACATCAATGTACAATTTCTCATGCAATTTGCATGCAAATCCATTTGCTTCTTTCTCTCCTTCCTTGATTAAGTGGAAGATATGGACTGTGTCCTCAACTAATCTCTCCCTGGTCAAGTTCTAGTGGTAGTAACAGGGGCTGTGGGCCTATCTGTGCTGTGTTCAGTGAAGTAAAGGCAGAACAGAGTCTGTGTCCCAAATGGCACCCTATACCCTATGTAGCGTACTACTTCTGACCAAAGCCCTATGGACACTGGTCAGAAGTAATGCACTATAAAGGGAAAAGGGTGCCATTTGGGACACAGAGAGATTGACTGACCGTTGGTTAATAGAATAGAGTCTATGTCCCCTGGCCATTCACTGATCCTGCAGACTGCTTCAGCATGAAAACAGTAAGGAGGAAGACCTGGGCTCTTATTGTAGTTAGCTGTGAGTAATCTTTATAATGTAAGAGATATTTCTAGCATGGCTAGACTTGCAAAATGATGGTAACTTTCCTAATATTCCTAGGAATTCTGCTTGGAGGATTCTGGACTTCCTGCTTCTATCCTCCTGAATCCAGGACCTTTCAAACTGGGATTTCAGGAAAACCTGAGAATTTTACAAGCCCAAGCATTGCTCAGCCCATAGCCTATTCTTTCATTTGCTGTGGTTTCCTAAAGCGTCTTAGGGCTAGGCCCCTTTTTTCTCCACATCCTGTCTGAATGACGTGCCCGAAGTAAACTGCCTGTAGCTCAGGCCCTGAAGCCAGGATATGCATATAATGTTCAAATAATGTAAGAGAATATAACACAATAGATATGGTAGGAGAAAATGTTGAACGAGTGGATTACTCAAATCGGTGGCACCAACTAAACAAACTTTTTGGGATATAAAGAAGGATTTTAACTAACAAAACAACACAACATGTTATAGCTGGGACCATTTGGATGACAGATCAGAGGAAGATTTTCAAAAAGTAACTGAACATTTAATTGTTATTTGTGAATGTATGAAACCTGTGCCTGTGGAAAGATATTTTGATGTGTGGTGCCATCCTCAAACAATCGCATGGCATGTTTTCGCTGTAATAGTTACTGTAAATAGGACAGTGCAGTTAGATTAATGTCACGATTGTCTAGGACCAGTAGATATGTGAAATCAGGAGCAGGAGACAGAGGGCCGGAGCAACTGAGTTTTAATAATAAATACAAGACGCAATAGCCGTTGGGCACAGGGCGCGTGGCGAAGTCCGCCAGGAGAAAACACTTTTCCCAAAACAAATAAGCGCACTGGAAAACAAACAGCGCGCGGGGCGCAGCCCGGCAATATAATGTCTACTTAATCGGATATAATTACAACTGTCCTGAGTGAACAAATGAACAATCCCGCACGAGAACCCCAACTGAAAATACACACTAAATAACCCCCCACTAATGACAAACACAAAACAGGTGCGGGATAGACAGACAAAACCAAAAGACACAGAAACAACGATCGGTGGCAGCTAATAGGCCGGCGACGACGACCGGCGAGCGCCGCCCGACCGAGGAGGGGCGCCACCTTCGTTAGATACTGTGACAATTAACAAGAATTTAAGCTTTCAGCCGATATAAGACATTTATATGTACATAAATGTTTAAAATCCATAATATTTATGATAATTTATTTGAATTGCGCGCTCTCCAGTTTCACCGCTAGCGGGACTCCTATTTCTAACATTGCAGGATTACAGTAGTTATTGCCGTTGGACCTCACCAGCCATACGAGTTGGATTTTCTCTTTTTAATGTAATATTTTTTGTACAAGCAGGGAGACTCATTTCAGGATGTCATGGTACTATTGTAGCCATCTTCTCATCGAAGATAACTTGCCCTGGTTCAAATCCAGGCTTTATCACAACTGGCCGTGATTGGGAGACCCATAGGGCGGCGCACAATTGGCCCAGTGTCGTCTGGGTTTCACCGGTGTAGGCCGTCAATGTAAATAAGAATTAGTTCTTAACTGACTTGCCCAGTTAAACAAAGGTTACAAAAGAAAATAGAGTGTTTTTACGGATACTCCTCAGACTGGGGTCAGTTCAGGGTTATCTGGAATGAACAGACACAAGAGATTTAATGTCGTACCAGCAGCACAAGAGGTGTGTATGTGTGTATGTTTCTCTTTTTAATGTAATATTATTTGTATAAGCAGGGAGACTCATTTCAGGATGTCATGGTACTATTGACCTAAATATGCCACTAGAGCAGAGTGCTTCATACTGTAGAGAAGTACATGATGGGAAGCAGAACCTGCTAATGAGCTAAGCATCTTGCAGAGTCTAGCCCCATCCCATAATTAAATATTCATTGGCTGGTTTAGGCATCCTATTCCCTATAGTGCAACTGTTTTGGCCAGGTGCCAATTAAGACGCAATAGTTTTATTAACTCATAGAAGACGGCTTGGCCTGCTCAGTGGATAGTAGTGTTTATTATGGATACTGCTGGCCCATCCTACAGCTCAGTGGATAGTAGTGTTTATTATGTATACTGCTGGCCCATCCTACAGCTCAGTGGGTAGTAGTGTTTATTATGGATACTGCTGGCCCATCCTACAGCTCAGTGGATAGTAGTGTTTATTATGTATACTACTGGCCCATCCTACAGCTCAGTGGATAGTAGTGTTAATTATGGATACTGCTGGCCCATCCTACAGCTCAGTGGATAGTAGTGTTTATTATGGATACTGCTGGTCCATCCTACAGCTCAGTGGATAGTAGTGTTTATTATGGATACTGCTGGCCCATCCTACAGCTCAGTGGATAGTAGTGTTTATTATGGATACTGCTGGCCCATCCTACAGCTCAGTGGATAGTAGTGTTTATTATGGATACTGCTGGCCCATCCTACAGCTCAGTGTATAGTAGAGTTTATTATGGATACTGCTGGCCCATCCTACAGCTCGGTGGATAGTAGTGTTTATTATGGATACTGCTGGCCATCCTACAGCTCAGTGGATAGTAGTGTTATTATGGATACTGCTGGCCCATCCTACAGCTCAGTGGATAGTAGTGTTTATAATGGATACTGCGTGGCCCATCCTACAGCTCAGTGGATAGTAGTGTTTATTATGGATACTGCTGGCCCTCCTACAGCTCAGTGGATAGTACTGTTATGGATACTGCTGGCCCATCCTACAGCTCAGTGGATATTAGTGTTTATATGGATACTGCTGGCCCATCCTACAGCTCAGTGGATATTAGTGTTTATTATGGATACTGCTGGCCCATCCTACAGCTCAGTGGATAGTAGTGTTTATTATGGATACTGCTGGCCCATCCTACAGCTCAGTGGATAGTAGTATTTATTATGTATACTGCTGGCCCATCCTACAGCTCAGTGGATAGTAGTATTTATTATGTATACTGCTGGCCCATCCTACAGCTCAGTGGATAGTAGTGTTTATTATGGATACTGCTGGCCCATCCTACAGCTCAGTGGATAGTAGTGTTTATAATGGATACTGCTGGCCCATCCTACAGCTCAGTGGATAGTAGTGTTTATTATGGATACTGCTGGTCCATCCTACAGCTCAGTGGATAGTAATGTTTATTATGGATACTGCTGGCCCATCCTACAGCTCAGTGGATAGTAGTGTTTATTATGGATATTGCTGGCCCATCCTACAGCTCAGTGGATAGTAGTGTTTATTATGGATACTGCTGGCCCATCCTACAGCTCAGTGGATAGTAGTGTTTATTATGGATACTGCTGGCCCATCCTACAGCTCAGTGGATAGTAGTGTTTATTATGGATACTGCTGGCCCATCCTACAGCTCAGTGGATAGTAGTGTTTATTATGGATACTGCTGGCCCATCCTACAGCTCAGTGGATAGTAGTTTTATTATGGATACTGCTGGCCCATCCTACAGCTCAGTGGATAGTAGTGTTTATTATGGATACTGCTGGCCCATCCTACAGCTCAGTGGAAGTAGTGTTTATTATGGATACTGCTGGCCCATCTTCAGCTCAGTGGATAGTAGTGTTTATTATGGATACTGCTGGCCCATCCTACAGCTCAGTGGATAGTAGTGTTTATTATGGATACTGCTGGCCCATCCTACAGCTCAGTGGATAGTAGTGTTATTATGGATACTGCTGGCCCATCCTACAGCTCAGTGATAGTAGTGTTTTATTATGGATACTGCTGGTCCATCCTACAGCACAGTGGATAGTAGTGTTTATTAGGATACTGCTGACCCATCCTACAGCTCAGTGGATACTAGTGTTATTATGGATACTGCTGGTCCATCCTACAGCCCAGTGGATAGTATAGTGTTTATTATGGATACTGCTGGTCCATCCTACAGCTCAGTGGATAGTAATGTTTATTATGGATACTGCTGGCCCATCCTACAGCTCAGTGGATAGTAGTGTTATTATGGATACTGCTGGCCCATCCTACAGCTCAGTGGATAGTAGTATTTTATTACGTATACTGCTGGGCCCATCCTACAGCTCAGTAGATAGTAGTATTTATTATGGATACTGCTGGCCCATCCTACAGCTCAGTGGATAGTAGTATTTAGTATGTATCTGCTGGCCCATCCTACAGCTCAGTGGATAGTAGTGTTTATTATGGATACTGCTGGCCCATCCTACAGCTCAGTGGATAGTAGTGTTTATTATGGATACTGCTGGCCCATTCTACAGCTCAGTGGATAGTAGTGTTTATTATGGATACTGCTGGCCCATCCTACAGTATTATGTATACTGCTGGCCCATCCTACAGCTCAGTGGATAGTAGAATTTATTATGTATACTCCTGGCCCATCCTACAGCTCAGTGGATAGTAGTATTTATTATGTATACTGCTGGCCCATCCTACAGCTCAGTGGATAGTAGTGTTTATTATGGATACTGCTGGCCCATCCTACAGCTCAGTGGATAGTAGTGTTTATTATGGATACTGCTCAGACGGGTCAGGTCAGTGGATAGTAGTGTTTATTATGGATACTGCTCAGACGGGTCAGGTCAGTGGATAGTAGTGTTTATTATGGATACTGCTCAGACGGGTCAGGTCAGTGGATAGTAGTGTTTATTATGGATACTGCTCAGACGGGTCAGGTCAATGGATAGTAGTATTTATTATGTATACTGCTGGCCCATCCTACAGCTCAGTGGATAGTAGTGTTTATTATGGATACTGCTCAGACGGGTCAGGTCAGTGGATAGTAGTGTTTATTATGGATACTGCTCAGACGGGTCAGGTCAGTGGATAGTAGTATTTATTATGTATACTGCTGGCCCATCCTACAGCTCAGTGGATAGTAGTGTTTATTATGGATACTGCTGGCCCATCCTACAGCTCAGTGGATATTAGTGTTTATTATGGATACTGCTGGCCCATCCTACAGCTCAGTGGATAGTAGTGTTTATTATGGATACTGCTGGCCCATCCTACAGCTCAGTGGATATTAGTGTTTATTATGGATTCTGCTGGTCCATCCTACAACTCAGTGGGTATTAGTATTTATTATGGATACTGCTGGCCCATTCTACAGCTCAGTGGATAGTAGTGTTTATTATGGATACTGCTGGCCCATTCTTCAGCTCAGTGGATAGTAGTGTTTATTATGGATACTGCTGGCCCATCCTACAGCTCAGTGGATAGTAGTGTTTATTATGGATACTGCTGGCCCATCCTACAGCTCAGTGGATAGTAGTGTTATTATGGATACTGCTGGCCCATCCTTCAGCTCAGTGGATAGTAGTGTTTATTATGGATACTGCTGGTCCATCCTACAGCTCAGTGGATAGTAGTGTTTATTATGGATACTGCTGGCCCATCCTACAGCTCAGTGGATACTAGTGTTTATTATGGATACTGCTGGTCCATCCTACAGCACAGTGGATAGTAGTGTTTATTATGGATACTGCTGGTCCATCCTACAGCTCAGTGGATAATAATGTTTATTATGGATACTGCTGGCCCATCCTACAGCTCAGTGGATAGTAGTGTTTATTATGGATACTGCTGGCCCATCCTACAGCTCAGTGCATAGTAGTATTTATTACCTATACTGCTGGCCCATCCTACAGCTCAGTGGATAGTAGTATTTATTACGTATACTGCTGGCCCATCCTACAGCTCAGTGGATAGTAGTGTTTATTATGGATACTGCTGGTCCATCCTACAGCTCAGTGGATAGTAGTGTTTATTATGGATACTGCTGGCCCATCCTACAGCTCAGTGGATAGTAGTGTTTATTATGGATACTGCTGGCCCATCCTACAGCTCAGTGGATAGTAGTGTTTATTATGGATACTGCTGGCCCATCCTACAGCTCAGTGGATATTAGTGTTTATTATGGATACTGCTGGCCCATCCTACAGCTCAGTGGATATTAGTGTTTATTATGGATACTGCTGGCCCATCCTACAACTCAGTGGGTATTAGTTTTTATTATGGATACTGCTGGCCCATCCTACAGCTCAGTGGATAGTAGTGTTTATTATGGATACTGCTGGCCCATCCTACAGCTCAGTGGATAGTAGTGTTTATTATGGATACTGCTGGCCCATCTACAGCTCAGTGGATAGTAGTGTTTATTATGGATACTGCTGGCCCATCCTACAGCTCAGTGGATAGTAGTGTTTATTAGGATACTTGCTGGTCCCATCCTACAGCATCAGTGGATAGGGTGTTTATTATGGATACGTGGTCCTCCTACAAGCACAGGGATAGTATGTTATATGGATACTGCTGACCCATCCTACAGCTCAGTGGATACTAGTGTTTATTATGGATACTGCTGGCCCATCCTACAGCTCAGTGGATAGTAGTGTTTATTATGGATACTGCTGACCCATCCTACAGCTCAGTGGATACTAGTGTTTATTATGGATACTGCTGGCCCATCCTACAGCTCAGTGGATAGTAGTGTTTATTATGGATACTGCTGGCCCATTCTTCAGCTCAGTGGATAGTAGTGTTTATTATGGATACTGCTGGCCCATCCTACAGCTCAGTGGATAGTAGTGTTTATTATGGATACTGCTGGCCCATCCTACAGCTCAGTGGATAGTAGTGTTTATTATGGATACTGCTCTGACGGGTCAGGTCAGTGGATAGTTGTGTTTATTATGGATACTGCTCTGACGGGTCAGGTCAGTGGATAGTGGTGTTTATTATGGATGCTGCTCAGACGGGTCAGGTCAGTGGATAGTAGTGTTTATTATGGATACTGCTCAGACGGGTCAGGTCAGTGGATAGTAGTGTTTATTATAGATGCTGCTCAGACGGGTCAGGTCAGTGGATAGTAGTGTTTATTATGGATACTGCTCAGACGGGTCAGGTCAGTGGATAGTAGTGTTTATTATGGATACTGCTCAGACGGGTCAGGTCAGTGGATAGTAGTGTTTATTATGGATACTGCTCTGACGGGTCAGGTCATTGGATAGTAGTGTTTATTATGGATACTGCTCAGACGGGTCAGGTCAGTGGATAGTAGTGTTTATTATGGATACAGCTCAGACGAGTCAGGTCAGTGGATAGTAGTGTTTATTATGGATACTGCTCAGACGGGTCAGGTCAGTGGATAGTAGTGTTTATTATGGATACTGCTCAGACGGTCAGGTCAGGGTTATCTGGAAAGAACAGGCACAAGAGATTTAATTTAATGTCATTTTATTCACAACTGTACAAGAGGTGTCTGTGTGTGTGTGTGTGTGTGTGCATTAGCTTATGTGTGTGTGTGTGTGTGTGTGTGTGTGTGTGTGTGTGTGTGTGTGTGTGTGTGTGTGTGTATGTGTGTGTGTGTGTGTGTGTGTGTGTGTGTTTGGGTGTGTGTGTGTGTGTGTGTGTGTGTTCTTGCACATCATACAAGATGTGTGTCTGGGTCTTGGGAGTTGTCTGCTGTAGTAGCCAGTACCAGTATGCAGTGTTTTAGTGTGTGTGTTGAATGTAGCTCTGTGGGCATCCTCATAAAGAGCTGAGTGACTGATGTGTCTACAGCTGTATGCTGTGCTGTGGATTAACATAATGACGTGAGGGTGGGAGTAGTGTTCTGTGGAGCTGAACGCAGCACACAAAGCCCTGGGAAGTAAGTGTGAAATTAAAGGGGGAGAATGTACAATACTGGGCTGTGAGGCACACTTACACAGAGCTGAGGAGGGAAGAACATTCTGACTAATAGGATTTGAACAGCTTGTCTTTACCTCTGTGGCCGGCGGCATGGCACCCTTTCTGGAAACACACACACATGCTCACAGGCATGCACAGACACACACACACTCACAGGCATGCACAGACACACACGCACTCACAAGCATGCACAGACACACACACACTGACATGCATGCACAGACACACACGCACTCACAGGCATGCACAGACACACACAGACACAAACACACTGACATGCATGCACAGACACACACACACACACACTCACAGGCATGCACAGACAAACTCACACAGGCTCACAAGCATATGCACCGACACACACACACTCACAGGCATGCACAAACACACACACACTCACAGGCACGGGCACTCTCCTTCCTCTCAATGACTTGCATAACTTGGACGATCAGTTCTGGCCCTGCACGACACAGAATGTCAACCCACCCCAAGCTTTTGGACTTCCAAATGTCTTCTTCTCCTGTTTCCTACGTAATAATAGTTTCCGGGATGCTCAAGACATAAGTATGCAGTTACAAACAAACAACAAACCTCTTAATGCCACTGACAAACACAGCAAATAATCACTGACTAGTTCTCTGATGAGATCCCTTGAAATTCCTCTCAAATGGAACGGTTTATTTTCACAATGGTGCACTTTCACCAAAGAAACACACAACAAATTATTTTTTTTAAACTAAAATGAATAGATTTTCCAGCTGAGTTGGTATATTCACATGGACAAATCTGTTGATTAGATGATCCTCACCTGAACCCACGTTCAAAGACCTTGTTAAGAATGAAATCAAAGCCAATATCTAGGAATGACATGTCCTTAACCTTGAGATGTCTGCACACAAGGACACAGCGACGTCAATGGTGCTTGAAAACACATTAAAGCAATGGGTTAAGGCTAAGCAAACATCAGATTGCCACAACAAATAGAATTTGATTTAGAGCATCGACTTCACCGGCGGTTAGAGAGTCAAGCAGCAGGTTGACACCGTATTGCCTTATCTTCCCTGGTACTTCCTGTAGCAGACAGAACAGCCCAGTAACGTCAGGCTACAGGGGAAGGAGAAAGTCATTGGACATAGCTTAAGTATCCAGGGAGCAAATGAAAATGGAACAATCATCATTGGAAAGCGTGTGAGTCATTACCTGAGTAACTTAGAATAACGATGAGTCGACTAGGTCAGGACCAGTAGAAAGATCAACTCACACACATTCAGATCCCCTCTCAATCTCTCTCTCTGTCAACCTGTGTTCCATTCCTGTGTTCATTAATTAACATTCTCATTTCCAAAGTCTATAAGCTGTGTCTCAAATAGGACCCAATTCCCTAGATGGGCCCTGGTCAAAAAGTGGAACACAAGGGAATAAGTTGCCATTTGGGACGGGCTCTATATGTGTTCCAGTCATTTTTCACATTGAACGAGGATCTTTCACCTGATGTTAGGAGTCATTACTTTCCCTGGTTGAGACCTGTCACCCTTATCTAATTAAAATCCTTTCCCTTAATGATTTCTTTTTAAGCCAATGTGCTTTTGCATATTGCTATCACAAACACTTAGACATTGTGTAGGGGATAAATATTCATAAATTCTCAATGATTGTATTAATATTTTCAAATTTTACTTTTTTTCCCCACAATGCATTGGGGTTGCCAGATTGGTCCTTATTTTTGTCCGTCCACAGGTTTGCTAATACGTTTTACACATTGCTCAATGAAGAAATTAATTTCAATAGACATTACTTCAATAATTTCAATAGTGTAGTGATGAAAAACTCCATGGTGTTCTTCCAGGTCACTACTAAATGAGCTGGACACAGTATGAACAAAGAGAGGCTGTAGGTGGAAGGAGAGCTGGACACAGTGGGAACACAGAGAGGCTGTAGGTGGAGCAGAGAGCTGGACACAGTGTGAACACAGAGAGGATGGAGGTGGAAGGAGAGCTGGATACAGTGTGAACATAGAGAGGCTGTAGGTGGAGCAGAGAGCTGGACACAGTGGGAACATAGAGAGGCTGTAGGTGGAGCAGAGAGCTGGACACAGTGTGAACATAGAGAGGCTGTAGGGGAGCAGAGAGCTGGACACAGTGGGAACATAGAGAGGCTGTAGGTGGAAGGAGAGCTGGACACAGTGTGAACATAGAGAGGCTGTAGGTGGAGCAGAGAGCTGGACACAGTGGGAACATAGAGAGGCTGTAGGTGGAGCAGAGAGCTGGACACAGTGGGAACATAGAGAGGAAGTAGGTGGAGCAGAGAGCTGGACACAGTGGGAACTTAGAGAGGCTGTAGGTGGAAGGAGAGCTGGACACAGTGGGAACATAGAGAGGCTGTAGGTGGAGCAGAGAGCTGGACACAGTATGAACATAAAGAGGCTGTAGGTGGAGCAGAGAGCTGGACACAGTGAACATAGAGAGGCTGTAGGTGGAAGGAGAGCTGGACACAGTGGGAACATAGAGAGGCTGTAGGTGGAGCAGAGAGCTGGACACAGTGGGAACATAGAGAGGCTGTAGGTGGAGGAGAGCTGGACACAGTGGGAACATAGAGAGGCTGTAGGTGGAGCAGAGAGCTGGACACAGTGGGAACATAGAGAGGCTGTAGGTGGAAGGAGAGCTGGACACAGTGGGAACATAGAGAGGCTGTAGGTGGAAGGAGAGCTGGACACAGTGGGAACATAGAGAGGCTGTAGGTGGAGCAGAGAGCTGGACACAGTGGGAACATAGAGAGGCTGTAGGTGGAAGGAGAGCTGGACACAGTGTGAACATAGAGAGGCTGTAGGTGGAAGGAGAGCTGGACACAGTGGGAACACAGAGAGGCTGTAGGTGGAAGGAGAGCTGGACACAGTGTGAACACAGAGAGGCTGTAGGTGGAGCAGAGCAGGACACAGTGGAACAGAGAGGCTGTAGGTGGAAGGAGAGCTGGACACAGTGTGAACATAGAGAGGCTGTAGGTGGAAGGAGAGCTGGACACAGTGGGAACACAGAGAGGCTGTAGGTGGAGCAGAGAGCTGGACACAGTGTGAACATAGAGAGGCTGTAGGTGGAGCAGAGAGCTGGTACAGTGTGAACACAGAGAGGCTGTAGGTGGAGCAGAGAGCTGGACACAGTGTGAACACAGAGAGGCTGTAGGTGGAAGGAGAGCTGGACACAGTGTGAACACAGAGAGGCTGTAGGTGGAAGGAGAGCTGGACACAGTGGGAACATAGAGAGGCTGTAGGTGGAGCAGAGAGCTGGACACAGTGGGAAGATAGAGAGGCTGTAGGTGGAGCAGAGAGCTGGATACAGTGTGAACACAGAGAGGCTGTAGGTGGATGGAGAGCTTGACACAGTGGGAACATAGAGAGGCTGTAGGTGGAGCAGAGAGCTGGACACAGTGTGAACACAGAGAGGCTGTAGGTGGAGCAGAGAGCTGGACACAGTGTGAACACAGAGAGGCTGTAGGTGGAGGGAGAGCTGGATGGCGTTGGAGCCAACCGTAACAGGCGGTGGGAGGAGTTTAGATTCATATAGGAAAAGATCAACGTTACAAAAGAGGTCAGAGGGTGGAATTCACTTTTCAGAGATCATTTAAAAATAAAGATATATTGATGAGCACATTTTTGGATGGTCTGCATCTTAGAAGAAACCTACTGATACTTGAAGGTAGCTTTAATGATCATACAAGCTTTACATTTAAAATGTTTAATAAATGTATTCAATTCATTCAATTCTATCCAATTACATTGGATTTGAATAAGTTTTAGCAGTGGTGTAAACTACTTAAGTAAAAATACTTAAAAGTAATTCTTTAGTTGTTTTTTTGAGTATCTGTAATTTACTATTTACATATTTTATACTTTTACATTCCTAAAGAAAATAATATAATTTTTACTCCATACATTTAGCTTGACACCCAAAATTACTCGTTACATTTTGACAGGAAAATTGTCCAATTCACATACTTACCAAGAGAATATCCCTGGTCATCCCTACTGCCTCTGATCTGGCAGTCTCACTAAACACAAATGCTTCGTTTGTAAATTATGTCTGAGTGTTGAAGTGTACCCCTGGCTATTTGTTCTGTCTGGTTTGCTTAATATAAGGAATTTGAAATTATTTATACTTTTACTTTTGATACTTAAGTACATTTTAGCAATTCCATTTACTTTTGACTCTTAAGTATATTTAAAACCAAATACTTTTAGCCTTTTACTCAACTAGTATTTTACTGGGTGACTTTCACTTTTACTTGAGTCATTTCTATGAAGGTGTCTTTACTTTTACTTAAGTATTACTATTGAGTACTTTTCCACTACTGAGTTTTAGCCAGTTCTATTGGATGCTGTTGTAAATTATGTGTTTCCTGTTTTACAGAGCCCCTCCTGGATGACTTCCTGCTGACATACCTGGTGTTCATGTCAACCAGTGATCTGTGTCAAGCTCTTCTGGGACAATATCCTTCTACTTCAGGCTGTGGTGGTCACCTCTAGAATATAGTACACCACCCTTACTTCTAGACTACAGTAAACAACCCTTACCTCTAGACTACAGTATACAACCCTTATCTCTAGACTAGAGTATACAACCCTTACCTCAAGACTACAGTAAACAACCCTTACCTCTAGACTACAGTAAACAACCCTTACCTCTAGACTACAGTATATCACCCTTACCTCTAGACTACAGTAAACAACCCTTACCTCTAGACTACAGTATATCACCCTTACCTCTAGATAACAGTATACCACCCTTACCTCTAGACTACAGTAAACAACCCTTACCTCTAGACTACAATATACAACCCTTATCTCTAGACTACAGTATATCACCCTTACCTCTAGACTACAGTATACCACCCTTACCTCTAGACTACAGTATATCACCCTTACCTCTAGACTACAGTATATCACCCTTACCTCTAGACTACAGTATATCACCCTTACCTCTAGACTACAGTATACCACCCTTACCTCTAGACTACAGTATATCACCCTTACCTCTAGACTACAGTATATCACCCTTACCTCTAGATTACAGTATATCACCCTTACCTCTAGACTACAGTATATCACCCTTATCTCTAGACACCAGTATATCACCCTTACCTCTAGACTACAGTACACCACCCTTACCTCTAGACTACAATACAACCCTTACCTCTAGACTACAGTATACCACCCTTACCTCTAGACTACAATATACACCCTTATCTCTAGACTACAGTATACAACCCTTACCTCTAGACTACAGTAAACAACCCTTACCTCTAGACTACAGTATCACCCTTACCTCTAGACTATAGTACACCACCCTTACCTCTAGACTACAGTAAACAACCCTTACCTCTACCCTACAATATACAACCCTTATCTCTAGACTACAGTATATCACCCTTACCTCTAGACTACAGTACACCACCCTTACCTCTAGACTACAGTAAACAACCCTTACCTCTAGACTACATATACAACCCTTATCTCTAGACTACAGTATACCACCCTTACCTCTAGACTACAGTAAACAACCCTTATCTCTAGACTACAGTATATCACCCTTACCTCTAGACTATAGTACACCACCCTTACCTCTAGACTACAGTAAACAACCCTTACCTCTAGACTACAGTATATCACCCTTACCTCTAGACTATAGTACACCACCCTTACCTCTAGACTACAGTAAACAACCATTACCTCTAGACTACAGTATACCACCCTTACCTCTAGACTACAGTATATCACCCTTACCTCTAGACTACAGTATATCACCCTTACCTCAAGACTACAGTATATCACCCTTACCTCTAGACTACAGTATACCACCCTTACATCTAGACTACAGTATATCACCCTTACCTCTAGACTACAGTATATCACCCTTACCTCTAGACTACAGTATATCACCCTTACCTCTAGACTACAGTATATCACCCTTATCTCTAGACTACAGTATATCACCCTTACCTCTTTACTACAGTACACTACCTCTAGACTACAATATACAACCCTTACCTCTAGACTACAATATACAACCCTTACCTCTAGACTACAGTATACCACCCTTACCTCTAGACTACAGTATACCACCCTTACCTCTAGACTACAGTATACAACCCTTACCTCTAGACTACAGTATACCACCCTTACCTCTAGACTACAGTATATCACCCTTACCTCTAGACTACAGTATACCACCCTTACCTCTAGACGACAGTATACAACCCTTATCTCTAGACTACAGTCAACAACCCTTACCTCTAGACTACAGTACACAACCCTTATCTCTAGACTACAGTATATCACCCTTACCTCTAGACTACAGTATATCACCCTTACCTCTAGACTACAGTATACCACCCTTATCTCTAGACTACAGTATATCACCCTTACCTCTAGACTACAGTATATCACCCTTACCTCTAGACTACAGTATACCACCCTTACCTCTAGACTACAGTATACAACCCTTACCTCTAGACTACAGTATACCACCCTTATCTCTAGACTACAGTATATCACCCTTACCTTTAGACTATAGTACACCACCCTTACCTCTAGACTACAGTAAACAACCCTTACCTCTAGACTACAGTATACCACCCTTATCTCTAGACTACAGTATATCACCCTTACCTCTAGACTATAGTACACCACCCTTACCTCTAGACTACAGTAAACAACCCTTACCTCTAGACTACAGTATATCACCCTTATCTCTAGACTACAGTATATCACCCTTACCTCTAGACTATAGTACACCACCCTTACCTCTAGACTACAGTAAACAACCCTTACCTCTAGACTACAATATACAACCCTTATCTCTAGACTACAGTATATCACCCTTACCTCTAGACTACAGTACACCACCCTTACTTCTAGACTACAATATACAACCCTTATCTCTAGACTACAGTATACCACCCTTATCTCTAGACTACAGAATACCACCCTTACCTCTAGACTACAGTATACAACCCTTATCTCTAGACTACAGTATACAACCCTTACCTCTAGACTACAGTATATCACCCTTACCTCTAGACTACAGTAAACAACCCTTACCTCTAGACTATAGTACACCACCCTTACCTCTAGACGACAGTAAACAACCCTTACCTCTAGACTACAGTATATCACCCTTACCTCTAGACTATAGTACACCACCCTTACCTCTAGACTACAGTAAACAACCCTTACCTCTAGACTACAGTATATCACCCTTACCTCTAGACTATAGTACACCACCCTTACCTCTAGACTACAGTAAACAACCCTTACCTCTAGACTACAATATACAACCCTTATCTCTAGACTACAGTATATCACCCTTACCTCTAGACTATAGTACACCACCCTTACCTCTAGACTACAGTAAACAACCCTTACCTCTAGACTACAGTATATCACCCTTACCTCTAGACTACAGTATATCACCCTTACCTCTAGACTACAGTATATCACCCTTACCTCTAGACTACAGTATACCACCCTTACCTCTAGACTACAGTATATCACCCTTACCTCTAGACTACAGTATATCACCCTTACCTCTAGATTACAGTATATCACCCTTACCTCTAGACTACAGTATATCACCCTTATCTCTAGACACCAGTATATCACCCTTACCTCTAGACTACAGTACACCACACTTACCTCTAGACTACAATATACAACCCTTACCTCTAGACTACAGTATACCACCCTTACCTCTAGACTACAATATACAACCCTTATCTCTAGACTACAGTATACAACCCTTACCTCTAGACTACAGTAAACAACCCTTACCTCTAGACTACAGTATATCACCCTTACCTCTAGACTATAGTACACCACCCTTACCTCTAGACTACAGTAAACAACCCTTACCTCTAGACTACAGTAAACAACCCTTACCTCTAGACTACAATATACAAACTTATGTCTAGACTACAGTATATCACCCTTACCTCTAGACTACAGTACACCCACCCACCTCTAGACTACAGTAAACAACCCTACCTCTAGACTACAATATACAACCCT
>NC_042993.1:2812316-2921889 GCF_901001165.1 Salmo trutta | reverse complement strand
CACACCCTATTCCCCATTCAGTGCAATAATCACACCCTATTCCCATAGTGCACTAATCACACCCTATTCCCATTGAGTGTAATAATCACACCCTATTCCCATAGAGTGCACTAATCACACCCTATTCCCCATAGTGTAATAATCACACCCTATCCCATAGAGTGCAATAATCACACCCTATTCCCCATAGGTGTGTAATAATCACACCCTATTCCCCATTGAGTGCACTAATCACACCCATTCCCCATAGAGTGCAATAATCACACCCTATTCCCCATAGAGAGTAATAATCACACCCTATTCCCCTAGAGTGCAATAATCACACCCTATTCCCCATAGAGTGCACTAATCACACCCTATTCCCCATAGAGTGCACTAATCACACACACCCTATTCCCCATAGAGTGCACTAATCACACCCTATTCCCCATAGAGTGCACTAATCACACCCTATTCCCCATAGAGTGCACTAAAATGAGTGCACTAAGAAGTACATTAGCACATTGTGTGTGCGATCCAACTGGCAGCTTATTCCCTATGTAGTACACTACTTTTGACCAGGACCCATAGGGAATAGGGAGCCTGCACTGGGACATTGGCAGCTTAGGGTGGTGTGATGATGATGATGATCTCCTCAGACCCTGTCTACCCTGGATGAGTTCCGGGGGGTTGGACCGGGACATTAAGGGCTCAGCCAAGCACTGGAGGAAGATGGTAGACTCAGTGTCCTGAGAGAGAGGGGTTTCCTCAGGACTGGAAGAATAAAACCTCCCTGCAGAAACTCATTATGCTGAGAGCCATATACCCTGACAGAATGACCTACGCCCTCAGGTGAGACATCAGTTGTGTCCCAAATGGCCCCCTATTATTCCCTATATAGTGCACTACTTTTGACCAGGGCCCATGGGGTTCTTGTCAAAAGTAGCATACTATGTAGGGAAAAGGGTTCCATTTGGGACTGAGACATCAGCACTACATATTCTACAGTATTCTTTCATTTCCGGTGAGGAAGTGTAGCCCCTCACATGTTTGTAAACGGACTTGGACTTGGTGAATGTAAATGCAACAGTTTTATGCACTTCAAGCTTGCCAGTAAGGAAATGATAGTAACATAGTGTATTTCACCTCTATCAGTCCCATAGTGAGTAGGTAACTAAATCTGTGACTTGAACTGTGACAGGAGCTTTGTGGAGGAGAGCTTGGGAGCGAGGTATGTGGACGCTGCCAAGCTGGAGAGCAGCCCCTCCACCCCTGTGTTCTGCATCCTCTCTCCTGGAGTGGACCCACTCAACAATGTGGAGAACCTGGCTACACACACACAAACACCGGGTTGCCAACTCTCCTCCTAGAGAGCTACTGGGTTGAGCAGCAGACTCCAGTCCTGTTCTCACTGTAACCACCTGATTCAGATGCATCCTGATGATAAGAAGCACGTGGGGACTGTGGAGAGATATTCTGAGTGTCTTGTGTCCTGTGTTATGGGTTTGAGGCTGGGCTTCTCCATAGAGTTGGGGACACTACACAATGTGTCAATGGGTCAGGAGGAGGTGGCTGACAGGGGCCCTGCAAATTGCCTCTCAACACAGACACTGGGTCATCCTGCAGGTAGGGAACAGCAGACACTGGGTCATCCTGCAGGTAGGGAACAGCAGACACTGGGTCATCCTGCAGGTAGGGAACAGCAGACACTGGGTCATCCTGCAGGTAGGGAACAGCAGACACTGGGTCAACCTGCAGGTAGGGAACAGCAGACACTGGGTCATCCTGCAGGTAGGGAACAGCAGACACTGGGTCAACCTGCAGGTAGGGAACAGCAGACACTGGGTCATCCTGCAGGTAGGGAACAGCAGCACTGGGTCATCCTGCAGGTAGGGAACAGCAGACACTGGGTCATCCTGCAGGTAGGAAACAGCAGACACTGGGTCATCCTGCAGGTAGGGAACAGCAGACACTGGGTCATCCTGCAGGTAGGGAACAGCAGACACTGGGTCATCCTGCAGGTAGGGAACAGCAGACACTGGGTCATCCTGCAGGTAGGAAACAGCAGACACTGGGTCATCCTGCAGGTAGGGAACAGCAGACACTGGGTCATCCTGCAGGTAGGAACAGCAGACACTGGGTCATCCTGCAGGTAGGGAATAGCAGACACTGGGTCATCCTGCAGGTAGGGAACAGCAGACACTGGGTCATCCTGCAGGTAGGGACAGCAGACACTGGGTCATCCTGCAGGTAGGGAACAGCAGACACTGGGTCATCCTGCAGGTAGGGAACAGCAGACACTGGGTCATCCTGCAGGTAGGAAACAGCAGACACTGGGTCATCCTGCAGGTAGGAAACAGCAGACACTGGGTCATCCTGCAGGTAGGGAACAGCAGTAGGGAACAGCAGACACTGGGTCATCCTGCAGGTAGGAAACAGCAGACACTGGGTCATCCTGCAGGTAGGGAACAGCAGACACTGGGTCATCCTACAGGTAGGGAACAGCAGACACTGGGTCATCCTGCAGGTAGGGAACAGCAGACACTGGGTCAACCTGCAGGTAGGGAACAGCAGACACTGGGTCATCCTGCAGGTAGGGAACAGCAGACACTGGGTCATCCTGCAGGTAGGGAACAGCAGACACTGGGTCATCCTGCAGGTAGGGAACAGCAGACACTGGGTCATCCTGCAGGTAGGGAACAGCACACTGGGTCATCCTGCAGGTAGGAAACAGCAGACACTGGGTCATCCTGCAGGTAGGGAACAGCAGACACTGGGTCATCCTGCAGGTAGGGAACAGCAGACACTGGGTCATCCTGCAGGTAGGGAACAGCAGACACTGGGTCATCCTGCAGGTAGGAAACAGCAGACACTGGGTCATCCTGCAGGTAGGGAACAGCAGACACTGGGTCATCCTGCAGGTACGGAACAGCAGACACTGGGTCATCCTGCGGTAGGGAATAGCAGACACTGGGTCATCCTGCAGGTAGGGAACAGCAGACACTGGGTCATCCTGCAGGTAGGGAACAGCAGACACTGGGTCATCCTGCAGGTAGGGAACAGCAGACACTGGGTCATCCTGCAGGTAGGGAACAGCAGACACTGGGTCATCCTGCAGGCTAGGAACAGGACACTGGGTATGCAACGGTCATCCTGCAGGTAGGGAAACAGCAGACACTGGGTCATCCTGCAGGTAGGGAACAGCAGTAGGGAACAGCAGACACTGGGTCATCCTGCAGGTAGGAAACAGCAGACCACTGTGGTCATCCTGCAGGTAGGGAACAGCAGACACTGGGTCATCCTACAGGTAGGGAACAGCCGACACTGGTCATCCTGCAGGTAGGAACAGCAGACACTGGGTCAACTGCAGGTAGGGAACAGCAGACACTGGGTCATCATGCAGGTAGGGAACAGCAGGACACTGGGTCATCCTGCAGGTAGGGAACAGCAGACACTGGGTCATCCTGCAGGTAGGAAACAGCAGGACACTGGGTCATCCTACAGGTAGGGAACAGCAGACACTGGGTCATCCAGCAGGTAGGGAACAGCAGACCACTACGTCATCTGCAGGTAGGGAACAGCAGACACTGGGTCATCCTGCAGGTAGGGAACAGCAGACACTGGGTCATCCTGCAGGTAGGGAACAGCAGACACTGGGTCATCCCTGCAGGTAGGAAACAGCAGACACTGGGTCATCCTGCAGGTAGGGAACAGCAGACACTGGGTCATCCTGCAGGTAGGGAACAGCAGACACTGGGTCATCCTGCAGGTAGGGAACAGCAGACACTGGGTCATCCTGCAGGTAGGGAACAGCAGACACTGGGTCATCCTGCAGGTAGGAACAGCAGGACACTGGGTCATCCTGCAGGTAGGGAACAGCAGGACACTGGGTCATCCTGCAGGTAGGGAACAGCAGACACTGGGTCATCCTGCAGGTAGGGAACAGCAGACACTGGGTCATCCTGCAGGTAGGGAACAGCAGACACTGGGTCATCCTGCAGGTAGGGAACAGCAGACACTGGGTCATCCTGCAGGTAGGGAACAGCAGACACTGGGTCATCCTGCAGGTAGGGAACAGCAGACACTGGGTCATCCTGCAGGTAGGGAACAGAAGACACTGGGTAATCCTGCAGGTAGGGAACAGCAGACACTGGGTCATCCTGCAGGTAGGGAACAGCAGACACTGGGTCATCCTGCAGGTAGGGAAACAGCAGACAATGGGTCATCCTACAGGTAGGGAACAGCAGACCACTGGGTCATCTGCAGGTAGGGAACAGCAGACACTAACGTCATCCTGCAGGTAGGGAACAGCAGACACTGGTCATCCTGCAGGTAGGAACAGCAGACAATGGGTCATCCTGCACGGTAGGGAACAGCAGACACTGGGCCATCCTGGCAGGTAGGGAACAGCAGACACTGGGTCATCCTGCAGGTAGGGATACAGCAGACACTGGGTCATCCTGCAGGTAGGGAACAGCAGGACACTGGGTAACCTGCAGGTAGGGAACAGCAGGAAACACTGGGTCATCTGCAGGTAGGGAACAGCAGACACTGGGTCATCCTGCAGGTTAGGGAAACAGCAGACACTGGGTATCCTGCAGTAGGGAACAGCAGACACTGGGTCATCCTGCAGGTAGGGAACAACAGACACTGGGTCATCCTGCAGGTAGGGAACAGCAGACACTGGGTCATCCTGCAGGTAGGGAAGAGCAGACACTGGGTCATCCTGCAGGTAGGAAACAGCAGACACTGGGTCATCCTGCAGGTAGGAACAGCAGACACTGGGTCATCCTGCAGGTAGGGAACAGCAGACACTGGGTCATCCTGCAGGTAGGGAACAGCAGACACTGGGTCATCCTGCAGGTAGGGAACAGCAGACACTGGGTCATCCTGCAGGTAGGGAACATCAGACACTGGGTCATCCTGCAGGTAGGGAACAGCAGACACTGGGTCATCCTGCAGGTAGGAACAGCAGACACTGGGTCATCCTGCAGGTAGGGAACAGCAGACACTGGGTCATCCTGCAGGTAGGGAACAGTAGACACTGGGTCATCCTGCAGGTAGGGAAGAGCAGACACTGGGTCATCCTGCAGGTAGGGAACAGCAGACACTGGGTCATCCTGCAGGTAGGGAAGAGCAGACACTGGGTCATCCTGCAGGTAGGGAAGAGCAGACACTGGGTCATCCTGCAGGTAGGGAACGGCATTTGTCAGTATGGAAGTATTTCTCTGACTCAGAGGGGTTGGGTTAGATGCGAAACAAACATTTCAGTTAAAGGCATTAAGTTGTACAGCTAACTAGGTCTTTCCTGTGATTAGAAGGAGAGAATGAAAACCAGAAGTCTATTGGCCCTCCAGGACAGGAAGTGAGCATCCTGCTGTACACGGTAATACAGTAGAGAAGACTAGACTAGTGGTAGTCTGGAGGGTCATAGTGACTGTATGATGTTGTTCCAGCAGCCAGACTAGACTAGTGGTAGTATGGAGGGTCATAGTGACTGTATGATGTTGTTCCAGCAGCCAGACTAGACTAGTGGTAGTATGGAGGGTCATAGTGACTGTATGATGTTGTTCCAGCAGCCAGACTAGACTAGTGGTAGTCTGGAGGGTCATAGTGACTGTATGATGTTGTTCCAGTCAGCAGCCAGACTAGACTAGTGGTAGTCTGGAGGGTCATAGTGACTGTATGATGTTGTTCCAGCAGCCAGACTAGACTAGTGGTAGTCTGGAGGGTCATAGTGACTGTATGATGTTGTTCCAGTCAGCAGCCAGACTAGACTAGTGGTAGTCTGGAGGGTCATAGTGACTGTATGATGTTGTTCCAGTCAGCTGCCAGACTAGACTAGTGGTAGTCTGGAGGGTCATAGTGACTGTATGATGTTGTTCCAGCAGCCAGACTAGACTAGTGGTAGTCTGGAGCGTCATAGTGACTGTATGATGTTGTTCCAGTCAGCAGCCAGACTAGACTAGTGGTAGTCTGGAGGGTCATAGTGACTGTATGATGTTGTTCCAGTCAGCAGCCAGACTAGACTAGTGGTAGTATGGAGGGTCATAGTGACTGTATGATGTTGTTCCAGCAGCCAGACTAGACTAGTGGTAGTCTGGAGGGTCATAGTGACTGTATGATGTTGTTCCAGTCAGCAGCCAGACTAGACTAGTGGTAGTATGGAGGGTCATAGTGACTGTATGATGTTGTTCCAGTCAGCAGCCAGACTAGACTAGTGGTAGTCTGGAGGGTCATAGTGACTGTATGATGTTGTTCCAGCAGCCAGACTAGACTAGTGGTAGTATGGAGGGTCATAGTGACTGTATGATGTTGTTCCAGTCAGCAGCCAGACTAGACTAGTGGTAGTCTGGAGGGTCAAAGTGACTGTATGATGTTGTTCCAGTCAGCAGCCAGACTAGACTAGTGGTAGTCTGGAGGGTCATAGTGACTGTATGATGTTGTTCCAGCAGCCAGACTAGACTAGTGGTAGTCTGGAGGGTCATAGTGACTGTATGATGTTGTTCCAGTCAGTAGCCAGACTAGACTAGTGGTAGTCTGGAGGGTCAAAGTGACTGTATGATGTTGTTCCAGTCAGCAGCCAGACTAGACTAGTGGTAGTCTGGAGGGTCATAGTGACTGTATGATGTTGTTCCAGCAGCCAGACTAGACTAGTGGTAGTCTGGAGGGTCATAGTGACTGTATGATGTTGTTCCAGTCAGTAGCCAGACTAGACTAGTGGTAGTCTGGAGGGTCATAGTGACTGTATGATGTTGTTCCAGCAGCCAGACTAGACTAGTGGTAGTCTGGAGGGTCATAGTGACTGTATGATGTTGTTCCAGCAGCCAGACTAGACTAGTGGTAGTCTGGAGGGTCATAGTGACTGTATGATGTTGTTCCAGTCAGCAGCCAGACTAGACTAGTGGTAGTCTGGAGGGTCATAGTGACTGTATGATGTTGTTCCAGTCAGCAGCCAGACTAGACTAGTGGTAGTCTGGAGGGTCATAGTGACTGTATGATGTTGTTCCAGTCAGCAGCCAGACTAGACTAGTGGTAGTCTGGAGGGTCATAGTGACTGTATGATGTTGTTCCAGTCAGCTGCCAGACTAGACTAGTGGTAGTCTGGAGGGTCATAGTGACTGTATGATGTTGTTCCAGCAGCCAGACTAGACTAGTGGTAGTCTGGAGCGTCATAGTGACTGTATGATGTTGTTCCAGTCAGCAGCCAGACTAGACTAGTGGTAGTCTGGAGGGTCATAGTGACTGTATGATGTTGTTCCAGTCAGCAGCCAGACTAGACTAGTGGTAGTATGGAGGGTCACAGTGACTGTATGATGTTGTACCAGCAGCCAGACTAGACTAGTGGTAGTCTGGAGGGTCATAGTGACTGTATGATGTTGTTCCAGTCAGCAGCCAGACTAGACTAGTGGTAGTATGGAGGGTCATAGTGACTGTATGATGTTGTTCCAGTCAGCAGCCAGACTAGACTAGTGGTAGTATGGAGGGTCATAGTGACTGTATGATGTTGTTCCAGTCAGCAGCCAGACTAGACTAGTGGTAGTCTGGAGGGTCATAGTGACTGTATGATGTTGTTCCAGTCAGCAGCAAGACTAGACTAGTGGTAGTATGGAGGGTCATAGTGACTGTATGATGTTGTTCCAGTCAGTAGCCAGACTAGACTAGTGGTAGTCTGGAGGGTCAAAGTGACTGTATGATGTTGTTCCAGTCAGCAGCCAGACTAGACTAGTGGTAGTCTGGAGGGTCATAGTGACTGTATGATGTTGTTCCAGCAGCCAGACTAGACTAGTGGTAGTCTGGAGGGTCATAGTGACTGTATGATGTTGTTCCAGTCAGTAGCCAGACTAGACTAGTGGTAGTCTGGAGGGTCATAGTGACTGTATGATGTTGTTCCAGCAGCCAGACTAGACTAGTGGTAGTCTGGAGGGTCATAGTGACTGTATGATGTTGTTCCAGCAGCCAGACTAGACTGGTGGTAGTCTGGAGGGTCATAGTGACTGTATGATGTTGTTCCAGTCAGCAGCCAGACTAGACTAGTGGTAGTCTGGAGGGTCATAGTGACTGTATGATGTGGTTCCAGTCAGCAGCCAGACTAGACTAGTGGTAGTCTGGAGGGTCATAGTGACTGTATGATGTTGTTCCAGTCAGCAGCCAGACTAGACTAGTGGTAGTCTGGCGGGTCATAGTGACTGTATGATGTTGTTCCAGTCAGCAGCCAGACTAGTCTAGTGGTAGTATGGAGGGTCATAGTGACTGTATGATGTTGTTCCAGTCAGCAGCCAGACTAGTCTAGTGGTAGTCTGGCAGGTCATAGTGACTGTATGATGTTGTTCCAGTCAGCAGCCAGACTAGACTAGTGGTAGTATGGAGGGTCATAGTGACTGTATGATGTTGTTCCAGCAGCCAGACTAGACTAGTAGTAGTCTGGAGGGTCATAGTGACTGTATGATGTTGTTCCAATCAGCAGCAAGACTAGACTAATTGTAGTCTGGAGGGTCATAGTGACTGTATGATGTTGTTCCAGTCAGCAGCCAGACTAGACTAGTGGTAGTCTGGAGGGTCATAGTGACTGTATGATGTTGTTCCAGTCAGCAGCCAGACTAGACTAGTGGTAGTATGGAGGGTCATAGTGACTGTATGATGTTGTTCCAGTCAGCAGCCAGACTAGACTAGTGGTAGTATGGAGGGTCATAGTGACAGTATGATGTTGTTCCAGTCAGCAGCCAGACTAGACTTGTGGTAGTATGGAGGGTCATAGTGACTATGATGTTGTTCCAGTCAGCAGCCAGACTAGACTAGTGGTAGTCTGGAGGGTCAAAGTGACTGTATGATGTTGTTCCAGTCAGCAGCCAGACTAGACTAGTGGTAGTCTGGAGGGTCATAGTGACTGTATGATGTTGTTCCAGCAGCCAGACTAGACTAGTGGTAGTCTGGAGGGTCATAGTGACTGTATGATGTTGTTCCAGCAGCCAGACTAGACTAGTGGTAGTCTGGAGGGTCATAGTGACTGTATGATGTTGTTCCAGTCAGCAGCCAGACTAGACTAGTGGTAGTCTGGAGGGTCATAGTGACTGTATGATGTTGTTCCAGCAGCCAGACTAGACTAGTGGTAGTCTGGAGGGTCATAGTGACTGTATGATGTTGTTCCAGCAGCCAGACTAGACTAGTGGTAGTCTGGAGGGTCATAGTGACTGTATGATGTTGTTCCAGTCAGCAGCCAGACTAGACTAGTGGTAGTCTGGAGGGTCATAGTGACTGTATGATGTTGTTCCAGCAGCCAGACTAGACTAGTAGTAGTATGGAGGGTCATAGTGACTGTATGATGTTGTTCCAGTCAGCAGCCAGACTAGACTAGTGGTAGTCTGGAGGGTCATAGTGACTGTATGATGTTGTTCCAGTCAGCAGCCAGACTAGACTAGTGGTAGTCTGGAGGGTCATAGTGACTGTATGATGTTGTTCCAGTCAGCAGCCAGACTAGACTAGTGGTAGTATGGAGGGTCATAGTGACTGTATGATGTTGTTCCAGCAGCCAGACTAGACTAGTGGTAGTCTGGAGGGTCATAGTGACTGTATGATGTTGTTCCAGTCAGCAGCCAGACTAGACTAATGGTAGTCTGGAGGGTCATAGTGACTGTATGATGTTGTTCCAGTCAGCAGCCAGACTAGTCTAGTGGTAGTATGGAGGGTCATAGTGACTGTATGATGTTGTTCCAGTCAGCAGCCAGACTAGTCTAGTGGTAGTCTGGCAGGTCATAGTGACTGTATGATGTTGTTCCAGTCAGCAGCCAGACTAGACTAGTGGTAGTATGGAGGGTCATAGTGACTGTATGATGTTGTTCCAGCAGCCAGACTAGACTAGTAGTAGTCTGGAGGGTCATAGTGACTGTATGATGTTGTTCCAGTCAGCAGCCAGACTAGACTTGTGGTAGTATGGAGGGTCATAGTGACTATGATGTTGTTCCAGTCAGCAGCCAGACTAGACTAGTGGTAGTCTGGAGGGTCATAGTGACTGTATGATGTTGTTCCAGCAGCCAGACTAGACTAGTGGTAGTCTGGAGGGTCATAGTGACTGTATGATGTTGTTCCAGTCAGCAGCCAGACTAGACTAGTGGTAGTCTGGAGGGTCATAGTGACTGTATGATGTTGTTCCAGTCAGCAGCCAGACTAGACTAGTGGTAGTCTGGAGGGTCATAGTGACTGTATGATGTTGTTCCAGTCAGCAGCCAGACTAGACTAGTGGTAGTCTGGAGGGTCATAGTGACTGTATGATGTTGTTCCAGCAGCCAGACTAGACTAGTGGTAGTCTGGAGGGTCATAGTGACTGTATGATGTTGTTCCAGTCAGCAGCCAGACTAGACTAGTGGTAGTCTGGAGGGTCATAGTGACTGTATGATGTTGTTCCAGCAGCCAGACTAGACTAGTGGTAGTCTGGAGGGTCATAGTGACTGTATGATGTTGTTCCAGTCAGCAGCCAGACTAGACTAGTGGTAGTCTGGAGGGTCATAGTGACTGTATGATGTTGTTCCAGTCAGCTGCCAGACTAGACTAGTGGTAGTCTGGAGGGTCATAGTGACTGTATGATGTTGTTCCAGCAGCCAGACTAGACTAGTGGTAGTCTGGAGGGTCATAGTGACTGTATGATGTTGTTCCAGTCAGCAGTCAGACTAGACTAGTGGTAGTCTGGAGGGTCATAGTGACTGTATGATGTTGTTCCAGCAGCCAGACTAGACTAGTGGTAGTCTGGAGGGTCATAGTGACTGTATGATGTTGTTCCAGTCAGCAGCCAGACTAGACTAGTGGTAGTCTGGAGGGTCATAGTGACTGTATGATGTTGTTCCAGCAGCCAGACTAGACTAGTGGTAGTCTGGAGGGTCATAGTGACTGTATGATGTTGTTCCAGCAGCCAGACTAGACTAGTGGTAGTCTGGAGGGTCATAGTGACTGTATGATGTTGTTCCAGTCAGCAGCCAGACTAGACTAGTGGTAGTATGGAGGGTCATAGTGACTGTATGATGTTGTTCCAGTCAGCAGCCAGACTAGACTAGTGGTAGTATGGAGGGTCATAGAGACTGTGTGATGTTGTTCCAGTCAGCAGCCAGACTTGACTAGTGGTAGTCTGGAGGGTCATAGTGACTGTATGATGTTGTTCCAGCAGCCAGACTAGACTAGTGGTAGTATGGAGGGTCATAGTGACTGTATGATGTTGTTCCAGTCAGCAGCCAGACTAGACTAGTGGTAGTCTGGAGGGTCAAAGTGACTGTATGATGTTGTTCCAGTCAGCAGCCAGACTAGACTAGTGGAGGTCTGGAGGGTCATAGTGACTGTATGATGTTGTTCCAGCAGCCAGACTAGACTAGTGGTAGTCTGGAGGGTCATAGTGACTGTATGATGTTGTTCCAGCAGCCAGACTAGACTAGTGGTAGTCTGGAGGGTCATAGTGACTGTATGATGTTGTTCCAGTCAGCAGCCAGACTAGACTAGTGGTAGTCTGGAGGGTCATAGTGACTGTATGATGTTGTTCCAGCAGCCAGACTAGACTAGTAGTAGTATGGAGGGTCATAGTGACTGTATGATGTTGTTCCAGTCAGCAGCCAGACTAGACTAGTGGTAGTCTGGAGGGTCATAGTGACTGTATGATGTTGTTCCAGTTTGCAGCCAGACTAGACTAGTGGTAGTCTGGAGGGTCATAGTGACTGTATGATGTTGTTCCAGTCAGCAGCCAGACTAGACTAGTGGTAGTCTGGAGGGTCATAGTGACTGTATGATGTTGTTCCAGCATCCAGACTAGACTAGTGGTAGTCTGGGGGGTCATAGTGACTGTATGATGTTGTTCCAGTCAGCAGCCAGACTAGACTAGTGGTAGTCTGGAGGGTCATAGTGACTGTATGATGTTGTTCCAGTCAGCAGCCAGACTAGTCTAGTGGTAGTATGGAGGGTCATAGTGACTGTATGATGTTGTTCCAGTCAGCAGCCAGACTAGTCTAGTGGTAGTCTGGCAGGTCATAGTGACTGTATAATGTTGTTCCAGTCAGCAGCCAGACTAGACTAGCGGTAGTATGGAGGGTCATAGTGACTGTATGATGTTGTTCCAGCAGCCAGACTAGACTAGTGGTAGTCTGGAGGGTCATAGTGACTGTATGATGTTGTTCCAGTCAGCAGCCAGACTAGACTAGTGGTAGTCTGGAGGGTCATAGTGACTGTATGATGTTGTTCCAGTCAGCAGCCAGACTAGACTAGTGGTAGTATGGAGGGTCATAGTGACTGTATGATGTTGTTCCAGCAGCCAGACTAGACTAGTAGTAGTCTGGAGGGTCATAGTGACTGTATGATGTTGTTCCAGTCAGCAGCCAGACTAGACTTGTGGTAGTATGGAGGGTCATAGTGACTATGATGTTGTTCCAGTCAGCAGCCAGACTAGACTAGTGGTAGTCTGGAGGGTCATAGTGACTGTATGATGTTGTTCCAGTCAGCAGCCAGACTAGACTAGTGGTAGTCTGGAGGGTCATAGTGACTGTATGATGTTGTTCCAGTCAGCAGCCAGACTAGACTAGTGGTAGTCTGGAGGGTCATAGTGACTGTATGATGTTGTTCCAGTCAGCAGCCAGACTAGACTAGTGGTAGTCTGGAGGGTCATAGTGACTGTATGATGTTGTTCCAGCAGCCAAACTAGACTAGTGGTAGTCTGGAGGGTCATAGTGACTGTATGATATTGTTCCAGCAGCCAGACTAGACTAGTGGTAGTCTGGAGGGTCATAGTGACTGTATGATGTTGTTCCAGCAGCCAGACTAGACTAGTGGTAGTCTGGAGGGTCTTAGTGACTGTATGATGTAGTTCCAGCAGCCAGACTAGACTAGTGGTAGTCTGGAGGGTCATAGTGACTGTATGATGTTGTTCCAGTCAGCAGCCAGACTAGACTAGCGGTAGTCTGGAGGGTCATAGTGACTGTATGATGTTGTTCCAGTCAGCAGCCAGACTAGACTAGTGGTAGTCTGGAGGGTCATAGTGACTGTATGATGTTGTTCCAGTCAGCAGCCAGACTAGACTAGTGGTAGTCTGGAGGGTCATAGTGACTGTATGATGTTGTTCCAGTCAGCAGCCAGACTAGACTAGTGGTAGTCTGGAGGGTCATAGTGACTGTATGATGTTGTTCCAGTCAGCAGCCAGACTAGACTAGCGGTAGTCTGGAGGGTCATAGTGACTGTATGATGTTGTTCCAGTCAGCAGCCAGACTAGACTAGTGGTAGTCTGGAGGGTCATAGTGACTGTATGATGTTGTTCCAGCAGCCAGACTAGACTAGTGGTAGTCTGGAGGGTCATAGTGACTGTATGATGTTGTTCCAGTCAGCAGCCAGACTAGACTAGTGGTAGTCTGGAGGGTCATAGTAACTGTTTGATGTTGTTCCAGTCAGCAGCCAGACTAGACTAGTGGTAGTCTGGAGGGTCATAGTGACTGTATGATGTTGTTCCAGTCAGCAGCCAGACTAGACTAGTGGTAGTCTGGAGGGTCATAGTGACTGTATGATGTTGTTCCAGCAGCCAGACTAGACTAGTGGTAGTATGGAGGATCATAGTGACTGTATGATGTTGTTCCAGCAGCCAGACTAGACTAGTGGTAGTATGGAGGGTCATTGTGACTGTATGATGTTGTTCCAGTCAGCAGCCAGACTAGACTAGCGGTAGTCTGGAGGGTCATAGTGACTGTATGATGTTGTTCCAGTCAGCAGCCAGACTAGACTAGCGGTAGTCTGGAGGGTCATACTGACTGTATGATGTTGTTCCAGTCAGCAGCCAGACTAGACTAGTGGTAGTCTGGAGGGTCATAGTGACTGTATGATTTTGTTCCAGTCAGCAGCCAGACTAGACTAGCGGTAGTCTGGAGGGTCATAGTGACTGTATGATGTTGTTCCAGTCAGCAGCCAGACTAGACTAGTGGTAGTCTGGAGGGTCATAGTGACTGTATGATGTTGTTCCAGTCAGCAGCCAGACTAGACTAGTGGTAGTATGGAGGGTCATAGTGACTGTATGATTTTGTTCCAGTCAGCAGCCAGACTAGACTAGCGGTAGTCTGGAGGGTCATAGTGACTGTATGATGTTGTTCCAGTCAGCAGCCAGACTAGACTAGTGGTAGTCTGGAGGGTCATAGTGACTGTATGATGTTGTTCCAGCAGCCAGACTAGACTAGTGGTAGTATGGAGGGTCATAGTGACTGTATGATGTTGTTCCAGTCAGCAGCCAGACTAGACTAGTGGTAGTCTGGAGGGTCATAGTGACTGTATGATGTTGTTCCAGTCAGCAGCCAGACTAGACTAGTGGTAGTATGGAGGGTCATAGTGACTGTATGATGTTGTTCCAGTCAGCAGCCAGACTAGACTAGTGGTAGTCTGGAGGGTCATAGTGACTGTATGATGTTGTTCCAGCAGCCAGACTAGACTAGTGGTAGTATGGAGGGTCATAGTGACTGTATGATGTTGTTCCAGTCAGCAGCCAGACTAGACTAGTGGTAGTCTGGAGGGTCATAGTGACTGTATGATGTTGTTCCGGCAGCCAGACTAGACTAGTGGTAGTCTGGAGGGTCATAGTGACTGTATGATGTTGTTCCAGCAGCCAGACTAGACTAGTGGTAGTCTGGAGGGTCATAGTGACTGTATGATGTTGTTCCAGCAGCCAGACTAGACTAGTGGTAGTCTGGAGGGTCATAGTGACTGTATGATGTTGTTCCAGTCAGCAGCCAGACTAGACTAGTGGTAGTCTGGAGGGTCATAGTGACTGTATGATGTTGTTCCAGTCAGCAGCCAGACTAGTCTAGTGGTAGTATGGAGGGTCATAGTGACTGTATGATGTTGTTCCAGTCAGCAGCCAGACTAGTCTAGTGGTAGTCTGGCAGGTCATAGTGACTGTATGATGTTGTTCCAGTCAGCAGCCAGACTAGACTAGTGGTAGTATGGAGGGTCATAGTGACTGTATGATGTTGTTCCAGCAGCCAGACTAGACTAGTAGTAGTCTGGAGGGTCATAGTGACTGTATGATGTTGTTCCAATCAGCAGCAAGACTAGACTAGTGGTAGTCTGGAGGGTCATAGTGACTGTATGATGTTGTTCCAGTCAGCAGCCAGACTAGACTAGTGGTAGTCTGGAGGGTCATAGTGACTTGTATGATGTTGTTCCAGCAGCCAGGACTAGACTAGTGGTAGTCTGGAGGGTCATAGTGACTGTATGATATTGTTTCCAGCAGCCAGGACTAGGACTAGTGGTAGTCTGGAGGGTCATAGTGACTGTATGATGTTGTTCCAGCAGCCAGACTAGACTAGTGGTAGTCTGGAGGGTCTTAGTGACTGTATGATGTAGTTCCAGCAGCCAGACTAGACTAGTGGTAGTCTGGAGGGTCATAGTGACTGTATGATGTTGTTCCAGTCAGCAGCCAGACTAGACTAGCGGTAGTATGGAGGGTCATAGTGACTGTATGATGTTGTTCCAGTCAGCAGCCAGACTAGACTAGTGGTAGTCTGGAGGGTCATAGTGACTGTATGATGTTGTTCCAGTCAGCAGCCAGACTAGACTAGTGGTAGTCTGGAGGGTCATAGTGACTGTATGATGTTGTTCCAGTCAGCAGCCAGACTAGACTAGTGGTAGTCTGGAGGGTCATATGACTGTATGATGTTGTTCCAGTCAGCAGCCAGACTAGACTAGCGGTAGTCTGGAGGGTCAAGTGACTGTATGATGTTGTTCCAGTCAGCAGCCAGACTAGACTAGTGGTAGTCTGGAGGGTCATAGTGACTGTATGATGTTGTCCAGCAGCCAGACTAGACTAGTGGTAGTCTGGAGGGTCATAGTGACTGTATGATGTTGTTCCAGTCAGCAGCCAGACTAGACTAGTGGTAGTCTGGAGGGTCATAGTAACTGTTTGATGTTGTTCCAGTCAGCAGCCGACTAGGACTAGTGGTAGTCTGGAGGGTCATAGTGACTGTATGATGTTGTTCCAGTCAGCAGCCAGACTAGACTAGTGGTAGTCTGGAGGGTCATAGTGACTGTATGATGTTGTTCCAGCAGCCAGACTAGACTAGTGGTAGTCTGGAGGATCATAGTGACTGTATGATGTTGTTCCAGCAAGCCAGGACTAGACTAGTGGTAGTATGGAGGGTCATTGTGACTGTATGATGTTGTTCCAGTCAGCAGCCAGACTAGACTAGCGGTAGTCTGGAGGGTCATAGTGACTGTATGATGTTGTTCCAGTCAGCAGCCAGACTAGACTAGCGGTAGTCTGGAGGGTCATACTGACTGTATGATGTTGTTCCAGTCAGCAGCCAGACTAGACTAGTGGTAGTCTGGAGGGTCATAGTGACTGTATGATTTTGTTCCAGTCAGCAGCCAGACTAGACTAGCGGTAGTCTGGAGGGTCATAGTGACTGTATGATGTTGTTCCAGTCAGCAGCCAGACTAGACTAGTGGTAGTCTGGAGGGTCATAGTGACTGTATGATGTTGTTCCAGTCAGCAGCCAGACTAGACTAGTGGTAGTATGGAGGGTCATAGTGACTGTATGATGTTGTTCCAGTCAGCAGCCAGACTAGACTAGTGGTAGTCTGGAGGGTCATAGTGACTGTATGATGTTGTTCCAGCAGCCAGACTAGACTAGTGGTAGTATGGAGGGTCATAGTGACTGTATGATGTTGTTCCAGTCAGCAGCCAGACTAGACTAGTGGTAGTCTGGAGGGTCATAGTGACTGTATGATGTTGTTCCAGTCAGCAGCCAGACTAGACTAGTGGTAGTCTGGAGGGTCATAGTGACTGTATGATGTTGTTCCAGTCAGCAGCCAGACTAGACTAGTGGTAGTCTGGAGGGTCATAGTGACTGTATGATGTTGTTCCAGCAGCCAGACTAGACTAGTGGTAGTATGGAGGATCATAGTGACTGTATGATGTTGTTCCAGCAGCCAGACTAGACTAGTGGTAGTATGGAGGGTCATTGTGACTGTATGATGTTGTTCCAGTCAGCAGCCAGACTAGACTAGCGGTAGTCTGGAGGGTCATAGTGACTGTATGATGTTGTTCCAGTCAGCAGCCAGACTAGACTAGCGGTAGTCTGGAGGGTCATACTGACTGTATGATGTTGTTCCAGTCAGCAGCCAGACTAGACTAGTGGTAGTCTGGAGGGTCATAGTGACTGTATGATTTTGTTCCAGTCAGCAGCCAGACTAGACTAGCGGTAGTCTGGAGGGTCATAGTGACTGTATGATGTTGTTCCAGTCAGCAGCCAGACTAGACTAGTGGTAGTCTGGAGGGTCATAGTGACTGTATGATGTTGTTCCAGTCAGCAGCCAGACTAGACTAGTGGTAGTATGGAGGGTCATAGTGACTGTATGATGTTGTTCCAGTCAGCAGCCAGACTAGACTAGTGGTAGTCTGGAGGGTCATAGTGACTGTATGATGTTGTTCCAGCAGCCAGACTAGACTAGTGGTAGTATGGAGGGTCATAGTGACTGTATGATGTTGTTCCAGTCAGCAGCCAGACTAGACTAGTGGTAGTCTGGAGGGTCATAGTGACTGTATGATGTTGTTCCAGTCAGCAGCCAGACTAGACTAGTGGTAGTATGGAGGGTCATAGTGACTTTATGATGTTGTTCCAGTCAGCAGCCAGACTAGACTAGTGGTAGTCTGGAGGGTCATAGTGACTGTATGATGTTGTTCCAGCAGCCAGACTAGACTAGTGGTAGTATGGAGGGTCATAGTGACTGTATGATGTTGTTCCAGTCAGCAGCCAGACTAGACTAGTGGTAGTCTGGAGGGTCATAGTGACTGTATGATGTTGTTCCGGCAGCCAGACTAGACTAGTGGTAGTCTGGAGGGTCATAGTGACTGTATGATGTTGTTCCAGCAGCCAGACTAGACTAGTGGTAGTCTGGAGGGTCATAGTGACTGTATGATGTTGTTCCAGCAACCAGACTAGACTAGTGGTAGTCTGGAGGGTCATAGTGACTGTATGATGTTGTTCCAGTCAGCAGCCAGACTAGACTAGTGGTAGTCTGGAGGGTCATAGTGACTGTATGATGTTGTTCCAGTCAGCAGCCAGACTAGTCTAGTGGTAGTATGGAGGGTCATAGTGACTGTATGATGTTGTTCCAGTCAGCAGCCAGACTAGTCTAGTGGTAGTCTGGCAGGTCATAGTGACTGTATGATGTTGTTCCAGTCAGCAGCCAGACTAGACTAGTGGTAGTATGGAGGGTCATAGTGACTGTATGATGTTGTTCCAGCAGCCAGACTAGACTAGTAGTAGTCTGGAGGGTCATAGTGACTGTATGATGTTGTTCCAATCAGCAGCAAGACTAGACTAGTGGTAGTCTGGAGGGTCATAGTGACTGTATGATGTTGTTCCAGTCAGCAGCCAGACTAGACTAGTGGTAGTCTGGAGGGTCATAGTGACTGTATGATGTTGTTCCAGTCAGCAGCCAGACTAGACTAGTGGTAGTATGGAGGGTCATAGTGACTGTATGATGTTGTTCCAGTCAGCAGCCAGACTAGACTAGTGGTAGTATGGAGGGTCATAGTGACTTTATGATGTTGTTCCAGTCAGCAGCCAGACTAGACTTGTGGTAGTATGGAGGGTCATAGTGACTATGATGTTGTTCCAGTCAGCAGCCAGACTAGACTAGTGGTAGTCTGGAGGGTCAATGTGACTGTATGATGTTGTTCCAGTCAGCAGCCAGACTAGACTAGTGGTAGTCTGGAGGGTCATAGTGACTGTATGATGTTGTTCCAGCAGCCAGACTAGACTAGTGGTAGTCTGGAGGGTCATAGTGACTGTATGATGTTGTTCCAGCAGCCAGACTAGACTAGTGGTAGTCTGGAGGGTCATAGTGACTGTATGATGTTGTTCCAGTCAGCAGCCAGACTAGACTAGTGGTAGTCTGGAGGGTCATAGTGACTGTATGATGTTGTTCCAGCAGCCAGACTAGACTAGTAGTAGTATGGAGGGTCATAGTGACTGTATGATGTTGTTCCAGTCAGCAGCCAGACTAGACTAGTGGTAGTCTGGAGGGTCATAGTGACTGTATGATGTTGTTCCAGTCAGCAGCCAGACTAGACTAGTGGTAGTCTGGAGGGTCATAGTGACTGTATGATGTTGTTCCAGTCAGCAGCCAGACTAGACTAGTGGTAGTATGGAGGGTCATAGTGACTGTATGATGTTGTTCCAGCAGCCAGACTAGACTAGTGGTAGTCTGGAGGGTCATAGTGACTGTATGATGTTGTTCAAGTCAGCAGCCAGACTAGACTAGTGGTAGTCTGGAGGGTCATAGTGACTGTATGATGTTGTTCCAGTCAGCAGCCAGACTAGTCTAGTGGTAGTATGGAGGGTCATAGTGACTGTATGATGTTGTTCCAGTCAGCAGCCAGACTAGTCTAGTGGTAGTCTGGCAGGTCATAGTGACTGTATGATGTTGTTCCAGTCAGCAGCCAGACTAGACTAGTGGTAGTATGGAGGGTCATAGTGACTGTATGATGTTGTTCCAGCAGCCAGACTAGACTAGTAGTAGTCTGGAGGGTCATAGTGACTGTATGATGTTGTTCCAGTCAGCAGCCAGACTAGACTTGTGGTAGTATGGAGGGTCATAGTGACTATGATGTTGTTCCAGTCAGCAGCCAGACTAGACTAGTGGTAGTCTGGAGGGTCATAGTGACTGTATGATGTTGTTCCAGCAGCCAGACTAGACTAGTGGTAGTCTGGAGGGTCATAGTGACTGTATGATGTTGTTCCAGTCAGCAGCCAGACTAGACTAGTGGTAGTCTGGAGGGTCATAGTGACTGTATGATGTTGTTCCAGTCAGCAGCCAGACTAGACTAGTGGTAGTCTGGAGGGTCATAGTGACTGTATGATGTTGTTCCAGTCAGCAGCCAGACTAGACTAGTGGTAGTCTGGAGGGTCATAGTGACTGTATGATGTTGTTCCAGCAGCCAGACTAGACTAGTGGTAGTCTGGAGGGTCATAGTGACTGTATGATGTTGTTCCAGTCAGCAGCCAGACTAGACTAGTGGTAGTCTGGAGGGTCATAGTGACTGTATGATGTTGTTCCAGCAGCCAGACTAGACTAGTGGTAGTCTGGAGGGTCATAGTGACTGTATGATGTTGTTCCAGTCAGCAGCCAGACTAGACTAGTGGTAGTCTGGAGGGTCATAGTGACTGTATGATGTTGTTCCAGTCAGCTGCCAGACTAGACTAGTGGTAGTCTGGAGGGTCATAGTGACTGTATGATGTTGTTCCAGCAGCCAGACTAGACTAGTGGTAGTCTGGAGGGTCATAGTGACTGTATGATGTTGTTCCAGTCAGCAGTCAGACTAGACTAGTGGTAGTCTGGAGGGTCATAGTGACTGTATGATGTTGTTCCAGCAGCCAGACTAGACTAGTGGTAGTCTGGAGGGTCATAGTGACTGTATGATGTTGTTCCAGTCAGCAGCCAGACTAGACTAGTGGTAGTCTGGAGGGTCATAGTGACTGTATGATGTTGTTCCAGCAGCCAGACTAGACTAGTGGTAGTCTGGAGGGTCATAGTGACTGTATGATGTTGTTCCAGCAGCCAGACTAGACTAGTGGTAGTCTGGAGGGTCATAGTGACTGTATGATGTTGTTCCAGTCAGCAGCCAGACTAGACTAGTGGTAGTATGGAGGGTCATAGTGACTGTATGATGTTGTTCCAGTCAGCAGCCAGACTAGACTAGTGGTAGTATGGAGGGTCATAGAGACTGTGTGATGTTGTTCCAGTCAGCAGCCAGACTTGACTAGTGGTAGTCTGGAGGGTCATAGTGACTGTATGATGTTGTTCCAGCAGCCAGACTAGACTAGTGGTAGTATGGAGGGTCATAGTGACTGTATGATGTTGTTCCAGTCAGCAGCCAGACTAGACTAGTGGTAGTCTGGAGGGTCAAAGTGACTGTATGATGTTGTTCCAGTCAGCAGCCAGACTAGACTAGTGGAAGTCTGGAGGGTCATAGTGACTGTATGATGTTGTTCCAGCAGCCAGACTAGACTAGTGGTAGTCTGGAGGGTCATAGTGACTGTATGATGTTGTTCCAGCAGCCAGACTAGACTAGTGGTAGTCTGGAGGGTCATAGTGACTGTATGATGTTGTTCCAGTCAGCAGCCAGACTAGACTAGTGGTAGTCTGGAGGGTCATAGTGACTGTATGATGTTGTTCCAGCAGCCAGACTAGACTAGTAGTAGTATGGAGGGTCATAGTGACTGTATGATGTTGTTCCAGTCAGCAGCCAGACTAGACTAGTGGTAGTCTGGAGGGTCATAGTGACTGTATGATGTTGTTCCAGTCAGCAGCCAGACTAGACTAGTGGTAGTCTGGAGGGTCATAGTGACTGTATGATGTTGTTCCAGTCAGCAGCCAGACTAGACTAGTGGTAGTCTGGAGGGTCATAGTGACTGTATGATGTTGTTCCAGCATCCAGACTAGACTAGTGGTAGTCTGGGGGGTCATAGTGACTGTATGATGTTGTTCCAGTCAGCAGCCAGACTAGACTAGTGGTAGTCTGGAGGGTCATAGTGACTGTATGATGTTGTTCCAGTCAGCAGCCAGACTAGTCTAGTGGTAGTATGGAGGGTCATAGTGACTGTATGATGTTGTTCCAGTCAGCAGCCAGACTAGTCTAGTGGTAGTCTGGCAGGTCATAGTGACTGTATAATGTTGTTCCAGTCAGCAGCCAGACTAGACTAGCGGTAGTATGGAGGGTCAAAGTGACTGTATGATGTTGTTCCAGCAGCCAGACTAGACTAGTGGTAGTCTGGAGGGTCATAGTGACTGTATGATGTTGTTCCAGTCAGCAGCCAGACTAGACTAGTGGTAGTCTGGAGGGTCATAGTGACTGTATGATGTTGTTCCAGTCAGCAGCCAGACTAGACTAGTGGTAGTATGGAGGGTCATAGTGACTGTATGATGTTGTTCCAGCAGCCAGACTAGACTAGTAGTAGTCTGGAGGGTCATAGTGACTGTATGATGTTGTTCCAGTCAGCAGCCAGACTAGACTTGTGGTAGTATGGAGGGTCATAGTGCCTATGATGTTGTTCCAGTCAGCAGCCAGACTAGACTAGTGGTAGTCTGGAGGGTCATAGTGCCTGTATGATGTTGTTCCAGTCAGCAGCCAGACTAGACTAGTGGTAGTCTGGAGGGTCATAGTGACTGTATGATGTTGTTCCAGTCAGCAGCCAGACTAGACTAGTGGTAGTCTGGAGGGTCATAGTGACTGTATGATGTTGTTCCAGTCAGCAGCCAGACTAGACTAGTGGTAGTCTGGAGGGTCATAGTGACTGTATGATGTTGTTCCAGCAGCCAGACTAGACTAGTGGTAGTCTGGAGGGTCATAGTGACTGTATGATGTTGTTCCAGCAGCCAGACTAGACTAGTGGTAGTCTGGAGGGTCATAGTGACTGTATGATGTTGTTCCAGCAGCCAGACTAGACTAGTGGTAGTCTGGAGGGTCTTAGTGACTGTATGATGTAGTTCCAGCAGCCAGACTAGACTAGTGGTAGTCTGGAGGGTCATAGTGACTGTATGATGTTGTTCCAGTCAGCAGCCAGACTAGACTAGCGGTAGTCTGGAGGGTCATAGTGACTGTATGATGTTGTTCCAGTCAGCAGCCAGACTAGACTAGTGGTAGTCTGGAGGGTCATAGTGACTGTATGATGTTGTTCCAGTCAGCAGCCAGACTAGACTAGTGGTAGTATGGAGGGTCATAGTGACTGTATGATGTTGTTCCAGCAGCCAGACTAGACTAGTGGTAGTCTGGAGGGTCATAGTGACTGTATGATGTTGTTCCAGTCAGCAGCCAGACTAGACTAGTGGTAGTATGGAGGGTCATAGTGACTATGATGTTGTTCCAGTCATCAGCCAGACTAGACTAGTGGTAGTCTGGAGGGTCAAAGTGACTGTATGATGTTGTTCCAGCAGCCAGACTAGACTAGTGGTAGTCTGGAGGGTCATAGTGACTGTATGATGTTGTTCCAGTCAGCAGCCAGACTAGACTAGTGGTAGTATGGAGGGTCATAGTGACTGTATGATGTTGTTCCACTCAGCAGCCAGACTAGACTAGTGGTAGTCTGGAGGGTCATAGTGACTGTATGATGTTGTTCCAGTCAGCAGCCAGACTAGACTATTGGTAGTCTGGAGGGTCATAGTGACTGTATGATGTTGTTCCAGCAGCCAGACTAGACTAGTGGTAGTCTGGAGGGTCATAGTGACTGTATGATGTTGTTCCAGTCAGCAGCCAGACTAGACTAGTGGTAGTCTGGCAGGTCATAGTGACTGTATGATGTTGTTCCAGTCAGCAGCCAGACTAGACTAGCGGTAGTCTGGAGGGTCATAGTGACTGTATGATGTTGTTCCAGTCAGCAGCCAGACTAGACTAGTGGTAGTCTGGAGGGTCATAGTGACTGTATGATGTTGTTCCAGTCAGCAGCCAGACTAGACTAGTGGTAGTCTGGAGGGTCATAGTGACTGTGTGATGTTGTTCCAGTCAGCAGCCAGACTAGACTAGTGGTTGTCTGGAGGGTCATAGTGACTGTATGATGTTGTTCCAGTCAGCAGCCAGACTAGACTAGTGGTAGTCTGGAGGGTCATAGTGACTGTATGATGTTGTTCCAGTCAGCAGCCAGACTAGACTACTGGTAGTATGGAGGGTCATAGTGACTGTTTGATGTTGTTCCAGTCAGCAGCCAGACTAGACTAGTGGTAGTCTGGAGGGTCATAGTGACTGTATGATGTTGTTCCAGTCAGCAGCCAGACTAGACTAGTGGTAGTCTGGAGGGTCATAGTGACTGTATGATGTTGTTCCAGCAGCCAGACTAGACTAGTGGTAGTACGGAGGATCATAGTGACTGTATGATGTTGTTCCAGTCAGCAGCCAGACTAGACTAGTGGTAGTATGGAGGGTCATAGTGACTGTATAATGTTGTTCCAGTCATCAGCCAGACTAGACTAGTGGTAGTCTGGAGGGTCATAGTGACTGTATGATGTTGTTCCAGCAGCCAGACTAAACTAGTGGTAGTCTGGAGGGTCATAGTGACTGTATGATGTTGTTCCAGTCAGCAGCCAGACTAGACTAGTGGTAGTCTGGAGGGTCATAGTGATTGTATGATGTTGTTCCAGTCAGCAGCCAGACTAGACTAGTGGTAGTATGGAGGGTCATAGTGACTGTATGATGTTGTTCCAGCAGCCAGACTAGACTAGTGGTAGTCTGGAGGGTCATAGTGACTGTATGATGTTGTTCCAGCAGCCAGACTAGACTAGTGGTAGTCTGGAGGGTCATAGTGACTGTATGATGTTGTTCCAGCAGCCAGACTAGACTAGTGGTAGTCTGGAGGGTCATAGTGACTGTATGATGTTGTTCCAGCAGCCAGACTAGACTAGTGGTAGTCTGGAGGGTCAAAGTGACTGTATGATGTTGTTCCAGTCAGCAGCCAGACTAGACTAGTGGTAGTCTGGAGGGTCATAGTGACTGTATGATGTTGTTCCAGTCAGCAGCCAGACTAGACTAGTGGTAGTCTGGAGGGTCATAGTGACTGTGTGATGTTGTTCCAGTCAGCAGCCAGACTAGACTAGTGGTTGTCTGGAGGGTCATAGTGACTGTATGATGTTGTTCCAGTCAGCAGCCAGACTAGACTAGTGGTAGTCTGGAGGGTCATAGTGACTGTATGATGTTGTTCCAGTCAGCAGCCAGACTAGACTACTGGTAGTATGGAGGGTCATAGTGACTGTTTGATGTTGTTCCAGTCAGCAGCCAGACTAGACTAGTGGTAGTCTGGAGGGTCATAGTGACTGTATGATGTTGTTCCAGTCAGCAGCCAGACTAGACTAGTGGTAGTCTGGAGGGTCATAGTGACTGTATGATGTTGTTCCAGCAGCCAGACTAGATTAGTGGTAGTACGGAGGATCATAGTGACTGTATGATGTTGTTCCAGCAGCCAGACTAGACTAGTGGTAGTATGGAGGGTCATAGTGACTGTATAATGTTGTTCCAGTCAGCAGCCAGACTAGACTAGTGGTAGTCTGGAGGGTCATAGTGACTGTATGATGTTGTTCCAGCAGCCAGACTAAACTAGTGGTAGTCTGGAGGGTCATAGTGACTGTATGATGTTGTTCCAGTCAGCAGCCAGACTAGACTAGTGGTAGTCTGGAGGGTCATAGTGATTGTATGATGTTGTTCCAGTCAGCAGCCAGACTAGACTAGTGGTAGTATGGAGGGTCATAGTGACTGTATGATGTTGTTCCAGCAGCCAGACTAGACTAGTGGTAGTCTGGAGGGTCATAGTGACTGTATGATGTTGTTCCAGCAGCCAGACTAGACTAGTGGTAGTCTGGAGGGTCATAGTGACTGTATGATGTTGTTCCAGCAGCCAGACTAGACTAGTGGTAGTCTGGAGGGTCATAGTGACTGTATGATGTTGTTCCAGCAGCCAGACTAGACTAGTGGTAGTCTGGAGGGTCAAAGTGACTGTATGATGTTGTTCCAGTCAGCAGCCAGACTAAACTAGTGGTAGTATGGAGGGTCATGGTGACTGTATGATGTTGTTCCAGCAGCCAGACTAGACTAGTGGTAGTCTGGAGGGTCATAGTGACTGTATGATGTTGTTCCAGTCAGCAGCCAGACTAGACTAGTGGTAGTCTGGAGGGTCATAGTGACTGTATGATGTTGTTCCAGCAGACAGACTAGACTAGTGGTAGTCTGGAGGGTCATAGTGACTGTATGATGTTGTTCCAGTCAGCCAAACTAGACTAGTGGTAGTCTGGAGGGTCATAGTGACTGTATGATGTTGTTCCAGTCAGCAGCCAGACTAGACTAGTGGTAGTCTGGAGGGTCATGGTGACTGTATGATGTTGTTCCAGCAGCCAGACTAGACTAGTGGTAGTATGGAGGGTCATAGTGACTGTATGATGTTGTTCCAGCAGCCAGACTAGACTAGTGGTAGTCTGGAGGGTCATAGTGACTGTATGATGTTGTTCCAGTCAGCAGCCAGACTAGACTAGTGGTAGTCTGGAGGGTCAAAGTGACTGTATGATGTTGTTCCAGTCAGCAGCCAGACTAGACTAGTGGTAGTATGGAGGGTCATGGTGACTGTATGATGTTGTTCCAGCAGCCAGACTAGACTAGTGGTAGTCTGGAGGGTCATAGTGACTGTATGATGTTGTTCCAGCAGCCAGACTAGACTAGTGGTAGTCTGGAGGTTCATGGTGACTGTATGATGTTGTTCCAGCAGCCAGACTAGACTAGTGGTAGTCTGGAGGGTCATAGTGACTGTATGATGTTGTTCCAGTCAGGAGCCAGACTAGACTAGTGGTAGTATGGAGGGTCATAGTGACTGTATGATGTTGTTCCAGCAGCCAGACTAGACTAGTGGTAGTCTGGAGGGTCATAGTGACTGTATGATGTTGTTCCAGTCAGCAGCCAGACTAGACTAGTAGTAGTATGGAGGGTCATAGTGACTGTATGATGTTGTTCCAGTCAGCAGCCAGACTAGACTAGTGGTAGTCTGGAGGGTCATAGTGATTGTATGATGTTGTTCCAGCAGCCAGACTAGACTAGTGGTAGTCTGGAGGGTCATAGTGACTGTATGATGTTGTTCCGGTCAGCAGCCAGACTAGACTAGTGGTAGTCTGGAGGGTCATAGTGACTGTATGATGTTGTTCCAGAAGCCAGACTAGACTAGTGGTAGTCTGGAGGGTCAAAGTGACTGTATGATGTTGTTCCAGTCAGCAGCCAGACTAGACTAGTGGTAGTCTGGAGGGTCATAGTGACTGTATGATGTTGTTCCAGTCAGCAGCCAGACTAGACTAGTGGTAGTCTGGAGGGTCATAGTGACTGTATGATGTTGTTCCAGCAGCCAGACTAGACTAGTGGTAGTCTGGAGGGTCATAGTGACTGTATGATGTTGTTCCAGTCAGCAGCCAGACTAGACTAGTGGTAGTCTGGAGGGTCATAGTGACTGTATGATGTTGTTCCAGTCAGCAGCCAGACTAGTCTAGCGGTAGTCTGGAGGGTCATAGTGACTATATGATGTTGTTCCAGTCAGCAGACAGACTAGACTAGCGGTAGTCTGGAGGGTCATAGTGACTGTATGATGTTGTTCCAGTCAGCAGCCAGACTAGACTAGTCGTAGTCTGGAGAGTCATAGTGACTGTATGATGTTGTTCCAGCAGCCAGACTAGAGTAGTGGTAGTCTGGAGGGTCATAGTGACTGCTTGATGTTGTTCCAGTCAGCAGCCAGACTAGACTAGTGGTAGTCTGGAGGGTCATAGTGACTGTATGATGTTGTTCCAGCAGCCAGACTAAACTAGTGGTAGTCTGGAGGGTCATAGTGACTGTATGATGTTGTTCCAGTCAGCAGCCAGACTAGACTAGTGGTAGTCTGGAGGGTCATAGTGATTGTATGATGTTGTTCCAGTCAGCAGCCAGACTAGACTAGTGGTAGTATGGAGGGTCATAGTGACTGTATGATGTTGTTCCAGCAGCCAGACTAGACTAGTGGTAGTCTGGAGGGTCATAGTGACTGTATGATGTTGTTCCAGCAGCCAGACTAGACTAGTGGTAGTCTGGAGGGTCATAGTGACTGTATGATGTTGTTCCAGCAGCCAGACTAGACTAGTGGTAGTCTGGAGGGTCATAGTGACTGTATGATGTTGTTCCAGCAGCCAGACTAGACTAGTGGTAGTCTGGAGGGTCAAAGTGACTGTATGATGTTGTTCCAGTCAGCAGCCAGACTAAACTAGTGGTAGTATGGAGGGTCATGGTGACTGTATGATGTTGTTCCAGCAGCCAGACTAGACTAGTGGTAGTCTGGAGGGTCATAGTGACTGTATGATGTTGTTCCAGTCAGCAGCCAGACTAGACTAGTGGTAGTCTGGAGGGTCATAGTGACTGTATGATGTTGTTCCAGCAGACAGACTAGACTAGTGGTAGTCTGGAGGGTCATAGTGACTGTATGATGTTGTTCCAGTCAGCCAAACTAGACTAGTGGTAGTCTGGAGGGTCATAGTGACTGTATGATGTTGTTCCAGTCAGCAGCCAGACTAGACTAGTGGTAGTCTGGAGGGTCATGGTGACTGTATGATGTTGTTCCAGCAGCCAGACTAGACTAGTGGTAGTATGGAGGGTCATAGTGACTGTATGATGTTGTTCCAGCAGCCAGACTAGACTAGTGGTAGTCTGGAGGGTCATAGTGACTGTATGATGTTGTTCCAGTCAGCAGCCAGACTAGACTAGTGGTAGTCTGGAGGGTCAAAGTGACTGTATGATGTTGTTCCAGTCAGCAGCCAGACTAGACTAGTGGTAGTATGGAGGGTCATGGTGACTGTATGATGTTGTTCCAGCAGCCAGACTAGACTAGTGGTAGTCTGGAGGGTCATAGTGACTGTATGATGTTGTTCCAGCAGCCAGACTAGACTAGTGGTAGTCTGGAGGTTCATGGTGACTGTATGATGTTGTTCCAGCAGCCAGACTAGACTAGTGGTAGTCTGGAGGGTCATAGTGACTGTATGATGTTGTTCCAGTCAGGAGCCAGACTAGACTAGTGGTAGTATGGAGGGTCATAGTGACTGTATGATGTTGTTCCAGCAGCCAGACTAGACTAGTGGTAGTCTGGAGGGTCATAGTGACTGTATGATGTTGTTCCAGTCAGCAGCCAGACTAGACTAGTAGTAGTATGGAGGGTCATAGTGACTGTATGATGTTGTTCCAGTCAGCAGCCAGACTAGACTAGTGGTAGTCTGGAGGGTCATAGTGATTGTATGATGTTGTTCCAGCAGCCAGACTAGACTAGTGGTAGTCTGGAGGGTCATAGTGACTGTATGATGTTGTTCCGGTCAGCAGCCAGACTAGACTAGTGGTAGTCTGGAGGGTCATAGTGACTGTATGATGTTGTTCCAGAAGCCAGACTAGACTAGTGGTAGTCTGGAGGGTCATAGTGACTGTATGATGTTGTTCCAGTCAGCAGCCAGACTAGACTAGTGGTAGTCTGGAGGGTCATAGTGACTGTATGATGTTGTTCCAGTCAGCAGCCAGACTAGACTAGTGGTAGTCTGGAGGGTCATAGTGACTGTATGATGTTGTTCCAGCAGCCAGACTAGACTAGTGGTAGTCTGGAGGGTCATAGTGACTGTATGATGTTGTTCCAGCAGCCAGACTAGACTAGTGGTAGTCTGGAGGGTCATAGTGACTGTATGATGTTGTTCCAGTCAGCAGCCAGACTAGACTAGTGGTAGTATGGAGGGTCATAGTGACTGTATGATGTTGTTCCAGCAGCCAGACTAGACTAGTGGTAGTCTGGAGGGTAAAAGTGACTGTATGATGTTGTTCCAGTCAGCAGCCAGACTAGACTAGTGGTAGTATGGAGGGTCATGGTGACTGTATGATGTTGTTCCAGCAGCCAGACTAGACTAGTGGTAGTCTGGAGGGTCATAGTGACTGTATGATGTTGTTCCAGCAGCCAGACTAGACTAGTGGTAGTCTGGAGGGTCATAGTGACTGTATGATGTTGTTGCAGCAGCCAGACTAGACTAGTGGTAGTCTGGAGGGTCAAAGTGACTGTATGATGTTGTTCCAGTCAGCAGCCAGACTAGACTAGTGGTAGTATGGAGGGTCATGGTGACTGTATGATGTTGTTCCAGCAGCCAGACTAGACTAGTGGTAGTCTGGAGGGTCATAGTGACTGTATGATGTTGTTCCAGTCAGCAGCCAGACTAGACTAGTGGTAGTCTGGAGGGTCATAGTGACTGTATGATGTTGTTCCAGCAGCCAGACTAGACTAGCGGTAGTCTGGAGGGTCATAGTGACTGTATGATGTTGTTCCAGCAGCCAGACTAGACTAGTGGTAGTCTGGAGGGTCATAGTGACTGTATGATGTTGTTCCAGTCAGCAGCCAGACTAGACTAGTGGTAGTCTGGAGGGTCATAGTGACTGTTTGATGTTGTTCCAGTCAGCAGCCAGACTAGACTAGTGGTAGTCTGGAGGGTCATAGTGACTGTATGATGTTGTTCCAGTCAGCAGCCAGACTAGACTAGTGGTAGTCTGGAGGGTCATAGTGACTGTATGATGTTGTTCCAGTCAGCAGCCAGACTAGACTAGTGGTAGTCTGGAGGGTCATAGTGACTGTATAATGTTGTTCCAGCAGCCAGCCAGTGACAATAGAATAGAGCACCTGATTCAACATGATTATCTCCCTTCTTGATCTGAGCCAGTGAACCTATGGCAATTTGGTTCAATCAATTTGGTTCAATCAAGTTGGTTCAATCTAAAGCGTGATTAGATTAGATCAGCTCAATCAGCTGCTTCGTTTCTTGGCTGGAACAAAAGTGTTTAGGTCTTGTTTCTAGAAACATTTCCGCTCATTAAGAAACGTTAATGAACACATAAAGTACAATAAATACAGTATAGTGTGTGTGTGTGTGTGTGTGTGTGTGTGTGTGTTGTTTCAGTCAGAAAGTGCACCTGGTGGAGCGTTGGTTGCCCACTCTGGAAGCCCTCCTGGAGTGGACCAGGGCAGACACCATGACTACCGGGTGTTCATCAGCGGGGAGCCAGCGCCCATCCCTGACCAGCACATCATCCCCAGAGACATCCTGGAGGACGCCAGCAAGATCCCCAACGAGCTACCCTCCGGCAGGCACGCCAGTCTGCACGCTGCCTTCCACAACTTCAACCAGGTCAGAGGCAAACATACGGCTGATTAAAAAAAGTTGTTTTGTAGATATAGAATTTAAGTGATGCCTTGTGAAATGAGCAGGGTTCAGAGTTTTTCCTGGTCAAGGTCATGCGGTGAAGGAAAACTCAGTGCCCTACAGTAGTTAATATTTACAGCAGCTACCTTTCACCTGTAGTGAAGCCCTCTTACAGCAGCTGCCTTTCACCTGTAGTGAAGCTTTCTTGCAGCAGATGCCTTTCACCTGTAGTGAAGCTCTCTTACAGCAGCTGCCTTTCACCTGTAGTGAAGCTTTCTTACAGCAGATGCCTTTCACCTGTAGTGAAGCTTTCTTACAGCAGCTGCCTTTCACCTGTAGTGAAGCTTTCTTACAGCAGCTGCCTTTCACCTGTAGTGAAGGTCTCTTACAGCAGCTGCTTTTCACCTGTAGTGAAGCTTTCTTACAGCAGCTGCCTTTCACCTGTAGTGAAGCTCTCTTACAGCAGATGCCTTTCACCTGTAGTGAAGCTCTCTTACAGCAGATGCCTTTCACCTGTAGGGAAGCTTTCTTACAGCGGATGCCTTTCACCTGTAGTGAAGCTTTCTTACAGCAGCTGCCTTTCACCTGTAGTGAAGCTTTCTTACAGCAGATGCCTTTCACCTGTAGTGAAGCTTTCTTACAGCAGCTGCCTTTCACCTGTAGTGAAGCTTTCTTACAGCAGATGCCTTTCACCTGTAGTGAAGCTTTCTTACAGCAGATGCCTTTCACCTGTAGTGAAGCTTTCTTACAGCAGCTGCCTTTCACCTGTAGTGAAGGTCTCTTACAGCAGCTGCCTTTCACCTGTAGTGAAGCTTTCTTACAGCAGCTGCCTTTCACCTGTAGTGAAGCTCACTTACAGTAGCTGCTTTTCACCTACACCTGTTGTGTTCAGCGCATGTGGCAAATAACATTTGATTTTGATAGCTATTGCTCTCTCTCTTTCTCTGTTTACAGGATACCCTGGAGATGTGTTCTCGGGAGCAGGAGTTCAACAATCTGTTCTTCTCCCTCTGCTACCTCCATGCCTGTGTGACGGAGCGCAGGAAGTTTGATCCCCAGGGCTGGAACAGATCTTAACCCTTCAACACAGGAGACCTGGTCATCTCTGTAAACGTGCTCTACAACTACATGGAAACCAACACCAAAGTAATGCTCACATTCCCAAAACCTTTCAAAAATCCCCAGGTTTTCCACAAATCCAGGTTGGAGGAATCAGGAACTACTCCGGAATTAATTTACCCTTCACTATGCTCCGCCCCCCCTTGGTTACTGTTGCAACCTCAGTCAACATTTTCCTGGGAAGCCTGTTTCCCCATACGAACCACTGGCAAAATCCCCTCACAATGATCTCAAACTGTTGGGTATGTGGTGGCACCCGATAGTTTAATCGGGTGGTTGTGGTGGACTGTCATTACAATTGATTCACAAGAACCTGGTAAAATTAAGGTTGTAGTGTGTCTAGCCACTGGATGGTTCTGGATGCACTGTCACCATGCAGCCAAACCTAGTAACTAGGAGTGTGCCGATCTCGTCATACTCATATTCCTAATCGTATCCGTTTTATCACACTCGATACTCGTAATCGGATTTACTGGCGATCGGAAAACCCGGAAGTGCACTTTAAATGCCGGTAAAGGCTATACCTCAGGTCTACATTACTGCTCTATCACTTAGAATGCATCATTATGTTCCTTCACTCATTCACACACATTGTTCAACGATAAATGACCCCGACAGATGAAAATGCACATGATTTACTTACTTAGTCCTATTCAACTATCAATGAAATAGGCCAAAAAATAGCCTAATGCATGGCTGGCTACTGCAGCCTGTATTTATTCCAGACACAGATTCGGATGAAGGTAGGTGACTGCAGCCTGTATTTATTCCAGACACAGATTTAGATGAAGGTAGGCTACCGCAGCCTGTATTTATTCCAGACACAGATTCAGATGAAGGTAGGCTACTGCGGCCTGTATTTATTCCAGACACAGATTCAGATGAAGGAAGGCTAATGCAGCCTGTATTTATTCCAGACACAGATTCAGATGAAGGTAGACTACTGCAGTCTGTATTTATTCCAGACACAGATTCAGATGAAGGTAGCCTACTGCAGCCTGTATTTATTCCAGACACAGATTCAGATGAAGGTAGGCAAATGCAGCCTGTATTTATTCCAGACACAGATTCAGATGAAGGTAGGCTAATGCGGCCTGTATTTATTCCAGACACAGACTCAGATGAAGGTAGGCTACTGCAGCCTGTATTTATTCCAGACACAGATTTAGATGAAGGTAGGGTAATGCGGCCTGTATGTATTCCAGACACAGTTTCAGATGAAGGTAGGCTACTGCAGCCTGTATTTATTCCAGACACAGATGTAGATGAAGGTAGGCTAATGCAGCCTGTATTTATTCCAGACACAGATTCAGATGAAGGTAGGCTAATGCGGCCTGTATTTATTCCAGACACAGACTCAGATGAAGGTAGGCTACTGCAGCCTGTATTTATTCCAGACACAGATTCAGATGAAGGTAGGCTAATGCAGCCTGTATTTATTCCAGACACAGATTCAGATGAAGGTAGGCTAATGCAGCCTGTATTTATTCCAGACACAGATTTAGATGAAGGTAGGCTAATGCAGCCTGTATTTATTCCAGACACAGATTCAGATGAAGGTAGGTTAATGCGGCCTGTATTTATTCCAGACACAGATTCAGATGAAGGTAGGCTACTGCAGCCTGTATTTATTCCAGACACAGATTTAGATGAAGGTAGGGTAATGCGGCCTGTATGTATTCCAGACACAGTTTCAGATGAAGGTAGGCTAATGCAGCCTGTATTTATTCCAGACACAGATGTAGATGAAGGTAGGCTAATGCAGCCTGTATTTATTCCAGACACAGATTTAGATGAAGGTAGGTTAATGCGGCCTGTATTTATTCCAGACACAGATTTAGCTGAAGGTAGCCTACTGCATCCTGTATTTATTCCAGACACAGTGTAATGGCTGCGTGTTGGTGGCAGGGAAGTCAGGCGCAGGAAAACGAACTTGGTTTAAACAGTTGTTCAACAAGTGCTCATAAAACTCCAAAACCAAAATATACAAAAAATAATATAAGTGGGTACAAAACCCGTCGTGCACCGACACGATTTACACAAACATACAATAAAACAATCTCCGTGTCACGTCCTGACCAGTAGAGGGAGTATTTGTATTGTAGTTTGGTCAGGACGTGGCAGAAGGGTATTTGTTTCTTATGGTTCGGGTTGTGTGGGTTATTAAAGGGGTGTTATATTTATGTGTCCCCGGGTTTCAGTGTATGTTCTGGTTATGGTTTTCTGGTTTGTCTATTTCTTTGTTTTCTGTGTGGCTCCCGATCAGGAACAGCTGTACGTCATTGTTCCTGATTGGGAGTCATATATTAGGAGCTTGTTTTCACCTGGGGTTTTTGTGGGTAGTTGTATTTGCACTGCTGTGAGTATAGCCTGTAAAACTGTCGTCTGCCGTTCTTTGTTTTGTTGTTTTTTCGTGTTCTCTTTATTTAATAAATATAAAGATGAGCATCCACATTCCCGCTGCATTTTGGTCATCGCTACACAACGACACCTGTGACAGAACTACCCACCACAAAAAGACCAAGCAGCGGAGTAAGGAGCAAAGGGATTTTGATATGGACTATCAGGAGAAATGGACATGGGAGGAAATTCTGGGCGGGGCTGGACCTTGGCACCAGGCTGGGGAATACCGTCGCCCACGGGAAGAAATCGAGGCAGCCAAGGCAGAGAGGCGTAGGTACGAGGCCTTGTACGCGCGGAGGGAGAAGCACGAGAGGTACCCCCAATAATTTTTTTTGGGGGGGCACACGGGTAGTTTGGCTGGGCGAAGGATGAGCCATAAGCCAGCTACCCGTGTTTATATGGAGGACCGTATGGAGCGGAGGGCGCCGAGTTTTGAAGAAGTGCGCACGGCAACCATCAGGCCCCTGCACAGCCCAGTTCGCCCTGTACCAGCACCCCGCTCATACAGGGCTACTAGTTCCATCCAGCCAGGACGGGTTGTGCAGGAGGTGCGATCAAGACCGCCTGTGCGCCTCCATGGCCCAGTATTTCCAGTTCCTGCCTCTCGTGCTGACCCGGAAGTGCGAATCCCTAGTCTGGCACGTCCAGTACCAGCACCACGCATCAAGCTTCCAGAGAGTCAGCCTAGTCCTACTCAGCCTGTTCCCGCTCCTCGCACTAGCCATGAGGTGCGTGTTCCCAAACTGGCACTTCCAGTACCAGCACCATGCATCAGGCTTCCAGTGCGTAATACCAGTTCCACTCGGCCAGTTCCTGCTTCCCGCACTAGCCCTGAGGTGCGTGTCCCCAGGCTGGTACCTCCACTACCAGTCCCACGCATCAGGCTTCCAGTGCGTCAGCCCAGCCTCGATTGTCCGGAAACAGTGCCCTGTCCAGAGTGTCCGGAAACAGTGCCCGTCCAGAGTATCCAACAACAGTACCCCGTCATGAGTATCCGGTAAGAGTGTTAAGTCCGGAACCGAGTGAGACGGCCTACAGTTCGGAACCAAGGGAGACGGCCTACAGTTCGGAACCAAGGGAGACGGCCCACTGTGCAGAACCGAGCGAGACGGCCCACAGTTCGGAGAGGGGTGAATGGGTCTACAGTCCGGAACCGAGTGAGTCTGCCTGCGATCCGGAACCGAGTGAGTCTGCCTGCGGTCCGGAACCGAGTGAGTCTGCCTGCGGTCCGGAACCGAGTGAGTCTGCCTGCGGTCCGGAACCGAGTGAGTCTGCCTGCGGTCCGGAACCGAGTGAGTCTGCCTACACTCTGGAGGGCAGTAGACCAGAACCTGAGCCACCTCCAGTATAGGTGGGTTGGGGAGGGGGGGGGGGGTGTAGCACAGGTGCCGTCGTTGACGGCAGCCACCCTCCCTTTAGTTTAGGAGATTTTGTAATGCCCTGGCCATAGAGAGGGGCATTTGTTCTTTATTTTGGTTAGGCCAGGGTGTTACATTGGGTGGGCGTTCTATGTTCCTTTTTCTATGTTTTTGTATTTCTTTGTTTTGGGTCGTGTGTGGCTCCCAATCAGGCACAGCTGAAGGTTGTTGTTGCTGATTGGGAGTCACACATAAGGAGCATGTTTTTCCTTTGGGTTTTGTGGGTAATTGTTTCTGTTATAGTGTTTTGCACCTGACAGGACTGTTTGGCTGTCAGTTTTCTCGTTTTGTTTTGTGTAGTGTTCTTCTGTTATTAAAAATCATGATGAACACTAACTCCGCTGCGCCTTGGTCTACTCTCTCTTCAGACAGCCGTTACAGATTTATGTTGTTTTGGGGTATTTTGTTTTTTTGAGTGAGGTGCATCCGGGGTCTGCACCTTTGGGGGGGGGGGGTACTGTCACATCCTGACCAGTAGAGGGAGTATTTGTATTGTAGTTTGGTCAGGACGTGGCAGAAGGGTATTTGTTTCTTATGGTTCGGGTTGTATGTGTTATTAAAGGGGTGTTATATTTATGTGTTCCGGGGTTTCAGGGTATGTTCTGGTTCTGGTTTTCTGGTTTGTCTATTTCTTTGTTTTCTGTGTGGCTCCCGATCAGGAACAGCTGTACGTCGTTGTTCCTGATTGGGAGTCATATATTAGGAGCTTGTTTTCACCTGGGGTTTTTGTGGGTAGTTGATTTTGCACTGCTTATTGTTAGCCTGCGAAACTGTTATCTGTAGTTCTTTGTTTTGTTGTTTTTCCGTGTTCTCTTTACTTAATAAATATAAAGATGAGCAGTCACATTCCCGCTGCGTTTTGGTCATCTCTACAGTACGACAACCGTTACACTCCGACAAGGACATGAGGGGAAACAGAGGGTTAAATACACAACATGTAATTGATGGGATTGGAACCAGGTGTGAAGGAAGACAAGACAAAACCAATGGAAAATGAAAAATGGATCAGTGATGGCTAGAAGGTTGGTGACGTTGACCGCCGAACACCGCCCGAACAAGGAGAGGGACCGACTTCGGCGGAAGTCGTGATACAAAGATTTAGATGAAGGTAGGCTACTGCAGCCTGTATTTATTCCAGACACAGATTTAGATGAAGGTAGGCTAATGCAGCCTGTATTTATTCCAGACACAGATTCAGATGAAGGTAGGCTAATGCAGCCTGTATTTATTCCAGACACAGATTCAGATCTTCATTTTATTTTCTAATGATCTGTCGCTCAGGAAACATGCCTGGGCGAGAAGAAATAAAAATAGCAACCAAGCATGGGCTTAGATCACGACATAACAACAGACGTCGTCAGCAATGGAATATTTATACGGACAGACAAAGCAGTAACCTTCTAAACAGCGCCAAGTAGACAGACAAACAACCATATGGCCTCAGATAAGTCTACAGAAAATAACTAGATTGATAGCTACAACAACAATGAGTAGTCACGGATTATGATTCACACACAATGTTTTGGGAAGGGGGGACTTGTTCCCCTCACTGTGTGAGTGATTAAGAGCCGCAATGGTTTCTGTCGGGGGAAATGAGAGCGGCATTTTCTAATCCAATTCAATCGTAGCACCAGCCTCAACCAATACCCCACCTGTTTCTTTAAAGATAGAACAAGCTAATAGTTGTTTAGAGCACACAGCGCTTCACACTGTTTGAGTGAAAGAGAGATGCATGCTGGCTGACCAAGGATAATACAAAAAAAAAGACTTGTCATAATCGTATTTGCAAAATTCTCAATATCCGTTACAATACTCATTTTGTCCAAGTACTCGGCACTAACCACTTTTGGGGCTAACTACTGCTCTCAAATCATATCCTGATGTCAACAGTAGATGAGAGTTATATTCATAACATTGCTAACTAAGTTAGCCAACATACATTTAGAAAAAATAAGTTATATTAACTGGCTAGCTAGCCAGCGTTAGCAATGTTGGGTGGTCAATGTAACTTAGACTGGGAGCTACAGTAGATAACCAGCTGAGCTAGCAAACAATGTAGCAGACGAAAAATACTCCTACAGGCTCTGCATTTCAGGAATCACAGTAGCAAGTACTCCTGGTGCACAGTTATTAGCCATTTCAACAATTTGTTTTTGCTCAGTCTTTACAATGCCCTCAATGGCTTCCATGCCTTTAAAACGTGAGCTTGTCTGACGTGCGCTGCGATTGGTTACCCCAAATTCTGTGGTGGGGCTTAACGAAGAGTCAATTAGTGTCAATTGGAAACTCATCCAAGAGATGAGATTTGTATTAAGACAATATATTTTGATCAATTACATACATTTGTGTTTTTTAAATAGTAATACAAGTTCTTTCGATAAGCAAAACAAGTACAGTTAGTAAATGTTCCATTCATATGCAGTGAAATATTCCACACTTAAAAAAGGAAATAATTTCCATTCCTATCATACACTGTATATACAAAAGGATGTGGACACCGCTTCAAATTAGTGGATTCTGCTATTTCAGCCACACCTATTGCTGCCAGGTGTATAACAGCCATATAATCTTCATAGACAAACATTGGCAGTAGAATGGCCTTATTGAAGATCTCAGTGACTTTCAACATGGCACCGTCATTGAATGCCACTTTTCCAACAAGTCAGTATCAAATTTCTGCCTTGCTAGAGATTCCCCCGTTTAACTGTAAGTGCTGTTATTGTGAAACGTCTAGGAGCAACAACGGCTCAGCCGCGAAGTGGTAGGCCACACAAGCTCACAGAACGGGACCACCGAGTGCTGAAACCGAGTCCTCGGTTGCAACATTCACTACCGAGTTTCAAACTGCCTCTGAAAGCAATGTCAGCACAACAACTGTTCTTCAGGAGCTTCATGAAATGGGTTTCCATGGCCAAGTACCCGCACACAAGCCTAAGATCACCATGCACAATGCCAAGCGTCGGCTGGAGTGGTGTAAAGCTTGCTGCCATTGGACTCTGGAGCAGCAGAAAAGAGCAGTGAAAATGCATTCTCTGTATTGATGAATCACGCTTCACCCTCTGGCAGTCCGACGGACGAAACTGGGTTTGGCGGACACCAGGAGAAGGCTACCTGCCCAAATGCATAATGCCAAGTGTAAAGTTTGGTGGAGGAGAAATAATGGTCTGTGGCTGTTTTTCATGGTTTGGGCTAGGCCCCTTAGTTCCTGTGAAGGGAAATCTTAATCCTATAGTATACAATGACATTGTAGACAATTTTATGCTTCCAACTTTGAGACAACAGTTTGGGGAAGGCTCTTTCCTGTTTCAGCATGACAATTCCCCCGTGCACAAAGCGAGGTCCATACAGAAATGGTTTGTCGAGATCTGTGTGGAAGAACTTGACTGGCCTGCACAGAGCCCTGACCTCAACCCATCAAACACCTTTGGGATGAACTGAAATGCCGACTGTGCCTAATCGCCCAACATCCGTGCCGACCTCACTTATGCTCTTGTGGCTGAATGGAAGCAAGTCCCCACAGCAATGTTCCAACATCTAGTGGAAAGCCTTCCAAGAAGAGTGGAGGCTGAAATTAGCAGCAAAGAGGGGGACCAACTCCATATTAATGCCCATGATTTAGGAATGAGATGTTCGATGAGCAGGTGTCCACATACTTTGGTCAAATAGTGTATCTTCACATCTCCACTCACACAGCCCAACCTATCATATCACTGTATCTCCACTCACACAGCCCAACCTATCATATCACTGTATCTCCACTCACACAGCCCAACCTATCATATCACTGTATCTCCACTCACACAGCCCAACCTATCATATCACTGTATCTCCACTCACACAGCCCAACCTATCATATCACTGTATCTCCACTCACACAGCCCAACCTATCATATCACTGTATCTCCACTCACACAGCCCAACCTATCATATCACTGTATCTCCACTCACACAGCCCAACCTATCATATCACTGTATCTCCACTCACACAGCCCAACCTATCATATCACTGTATCTCCACTCACACAGCCCAACCTATCCTTTCACGGTATCTCCACTCACACAGCCCAACCTATCATATCACTGTATCTCCACTCACACAGCCCAACCTATCCTTTCACTGTATCTCCACTCACACAGCCCAACCTATCCTGTCACTGTATCTCCACTCACACAGCCCAACCTATCCTGTCACTGTATCTCCACTCACACAGCCCAACCTATCCTTTCACTGTATCTCCACTCACACAGCCCAACCTATCATATCACTGTATCTCCACTCACACAGCCCAACCTATCATATCACTGTATCTCCACTCACACAGCCCAACCTATCCTTTCACTGTATCTCCACTCACACAGCCCAATCTATCCTTTCACTGTATCTCCACTCACACAGCCCAACCTATCCTTTCACTGTATCTCCACTCACACAGCCCAACCTATCCTTTCACTGTATCTCCACTCACACAGCCCAACCTATCCTGTCACTGTATCTCCACTCACACAGCCCAACCTATCCTGTCACTGTATCTCCACTCACACAGCCCAACCTATCCTTTCACTGTATCTCCACTCACACAGCCCAACCTATCCTTTCACTGTATCTCCACTCACACAGCCCAATCTATCCTTTCACTGTATCTCCACTCACACAGCCCAACCTATCCTTTCACTGTATCTCCAACACACAAAGAAAGAATCCTGTCATTATTATACTGTTGTGCCCCTCATTCACACTAACAACACGTAATGTGTTTTTCTCTTCCTATTACTCTGGTCACAACCAATTATCTCCTCAGATTCTGCCCCCCCAAAAACGAATGTCCTTCATTATGTTAACTAAACACTAACCTGTATCTGCTTACACAGAGAATTCATTAGGGGGGCAATGAAGCGTTGTTCTCTGTGTAATTACACGCAGGCCGACGTGACAGTTCGCCACGCCGCATAAGTGATCGCTGCAATTAGTGCTGAAGAAGGAAGTCATTTGCTAAACAATACAGGTACAAATGGTTGTGATCTCCATTTTTTGTCATTTGTTATTATAAATCACGTTTCTTATCTTTCCTCCTTCACCCTCACGGATCATCATCAGTCGTTCTGCCCCTGAACAAGACAGTTAACCCACTGTTCCTAGGCCGTCATTGAAAATAAGAATTTGTTCTTAACTGACTTGCCTAGTTAAATAAAGGTAAAATATATATATTTTTTAATAATCTCAGAGATGGCCTGTACGCCAAACGGCACCCTATTCCCAATGTAGTGCACTACTTTTGACAAGGATCCGTAGGACTCAGGTCAAAAGTAGTGTACTATGTGGGGAATAGTGCACCATTTGGCATTAAGAGAGTGCCCATTTTGACACCTGTTATGTCGTCTGAGAAAATGTGGCCTTCAAAGCAAATCTGGTGCCTGCTAGTGTAGCAGACATGAGTCGGTCGCGGATGCTCATTGTGATGGGTAGCCCAGCCTGCAACTTCAAAATCAGTGTTGGCCCTCGGGCCAATAGGGAATTTCCTCTTGGTCTAACGGTCTAATGGTCAAGACGTTGGTTTCTCCAGCATTAAGCCTGGGTTCATCCCTCAGGTTACACTAGCCCAGTTATCCAATATGTTGTTAATTCAGAATCAGCTTTGATACTGTGGCACCTTGGATATATTGTGCCATGGCTTATGGCCTTTAGTAGCAGATAACGGCAACATTCAGTGTGTTGTGATTTCAGACAAACATTTTAGACTGATCCAATGAACCATTGATTTCTGTTCAACATGTTGTATCAAGACTGCCCAAATGTGCCTAATTGGTTCATTAATAACTTTTCAAGTTCATAACTGTGCACTCTCCTCAAACAATAGCATGGTATTATTCACTGTAATAGCTACTGTAAATTGGACAGTGCAATTATATTAACAATAATTTAAGCTTTCTGCCAATATCAGATATGTCTATGTCCTGGGAAATGTTCTTCTTACTTACAACCTCATGCTAATCGCATTAGCCTACGTTAGCCCAACCGTCCCGCAGGGGACCCACCGATCCTGTAGAGGTTTAAAAAAAAGTTAATATGCAGCTATGCTAGCTTTCGCTTTTAAGCTAGCTGATAGCAGATTTGATTCATGAAATTGAACATTTGATCCTATTTAGAAAATTGATTTCTGTTACAAAAGCATGCATTTCATAATTCCCCCCCCCAAAAAAATCTAAATTAAAATGACCTAGAGCAGTGTCCCAGTTTGACAGTAACAGGATGTCCCAGTTTGACAGTAACAGGATGTCCCAGTTTGACAGTAACTGAATGTCCCAGTTTGACAGTAACAGAATGTCCCAGTTTGACAGTAACAGAATGTCCCAGTTTGACAGTAACAGGATGTCCCCGTTTCACAGTAACAGGATGTCCCAGTTTGACAGTAACAGGATGTCCCCGTTTCACAGTAACAGGATGTCCCCGTTTCACAGTAACAGGATGTCCCCGTTTCACAGTAGGCCATTGGCATACTGGGACACTGTCAACATTCAAAATAAGAAAACCATTTACAGTCATTTTGATTCACAATTACATACAAAATATGTTGTAATAAGACACTGAATATCCTTTCTTAGTTTTTTTATAACCTTCACATTATTTACCTCCGAACGCTATGTCATTTGACTTACTGTTATGCCTCTGGAGACGCAGGTCATTACACGGGGTGCCACGCCCACAATGATGACGTCGTACCCATTGAACCAATGGTTTATCATCACATACTTTCTCACTAACACACAGGCATTAATTGTAGGTTGTGTTATTGTGCACATTTAAAGATATCCATTACAAAGCTTAAGTCTCCCACTTTGCTACGTGTCCCACTTAACCAATACTCACCTTACATTAAATACCATGTTTTGGATTTAGAGCATCTGTATCCTAAGATCTTATTTTATTTCAACACCAAATTAATTCCACACAGAAAATGATACATTTTAGGTGTTGCACTCAAATGAAGCCTTTTCGATTACATTGCTTAGCTACCAAAAACCGATCATCCCAAAGTGGTCCAGCTCAAGCTGTTCTGGAAACTTTGTTTTGAAACAGATGTATTTAGGTGGTAATCAATAGGTGGGACAGCAGTGTTAGTCGGAGATGGATGTTGCTGTGCTATACAGCCAAACACATTGACAGATGACTGCTAGTCCTGGGCCCTAATAGCACCTTGGTCAGGAGGAAGAGTGGTGGGATGAATACATACCTGACTGCTTTAAGGTATATCTGATTGTGTAGAGGTGTAATCAGAGCAGGTTGACATTTATTGTCATGAGTCTTGTCCTGGAGGCAGAACTGAGCGATTTCCCCTTAGATAGGCCAGCTACAAAGTCAGAATTGTCTATTTTAAAAAATCATGAAAGAAAAAATGAGCTTTTTGGTTTCAATTTAAGGTTAGGTTAGCAGTGTGGTTAAAACCCTTTCCTGCAGTCAAATGACCAAACCACCCTCTAGTGGTCTCATGGGTGGAATGTTATTAATATTTTTCATAATTCTGAAAATAAAACATAATATAATCTACCACAAAAAATCCAGTGTTTTGACGTCAGATGGTTTTGTTATATTTCAGTCTTCTGTGATATATATATAAAGTGTAATATTGGGATGCAAACTCAAAATTGAGTACATTTCAACTCTATAACTGACATGGTACAAGTGTCTTTTTTATTTAAAGCCCATACAGTGTGTGAGGTGTATACTTTTGTTTCAAAGCAGATTTGCTGAAGACTACCAAGAAACACTGTGCGACCCTGATTTAGCCCACTGCACTAACATGTTAAATCTAACCCTAACCTTAAATCAATGTTTAATCACACAGCTAACTGTATGGTGGTATTCAAACTGAGGTTAATCAATAAATGCAAACAGCTATTTTGATTACCTAGCATTACCTAGCTAACGTTAGCTTTCTTGTCCAGTAGATAGTCTCTGTACCTGTCAGCTAAAAGCTAGCTAGTTAACTTATTATGGATGGTACAGGCAAACAAAGGTAGCTAGCTATTTGGTTATGGAAGAGGAAGAGAGAGGCCCAACTCAGCGGAAAAACTGTCTTCCTCTAGCATGTGGCATTTTTTGTTGTTTCGCCCACCAAGCAAGGCGTTGCTGTATGGAGGTCAATGAGTGTGTCGAATTTGGCCAACAACAAAGAATTATGTCTTATTTGCTACGTGAGGCTTATTCTGATCGAATATACGTTTTTAAATGCTTTAGTTGTTACGAGTGTACTGATATAAGCAGTGCTTCATTTGTAAATCGGAAGTGAGCGCTGACCTGGGGAGCCCTGAGGTAAAAAAAAAATCCCCTTTATAATAAAGCGTTGCATATTATCACATTTGCTTAGAGGCATAGAGCAGTAGAGTAGATGCACTTACAGAGGTTGCACATAATTTTTTGTTTTGGTGGCCTAGGGTCTGGGAAGTTTTGGGCCTTTTATGAACGTATTTCATGCAATTCTACATGACTGGAGACTTTGGCATAATGTTTTTTAATGCCACGTTCAAAACAACTGGGAACTGAGCTGGGAAATCTCCAACTTCAATGTGTTCAAGACAACTGGGAAATCGGGAAAAAACAAACTCCGACTGGGAACATTCGCATTGAACGGTCATCCAACTCGGAATTCCAAGTGAGGAACTCTTGCCTCTTTCTAGAGCTCCGACTTTCGGACCGTGATTCATGATTCGACCTCGATTCTTTTCAGAGTTCCCAGTTGTCTTGAAAGCACCATAATACCGCACAAATGATAGAAATGAAAGGCTACTTTGACATTGACAACTGAGGAATCTGAGATCAATGAAAACGACTTTGCTTTGAATCCATCAGCCTAGGCCTAGGAGTGTGGAGACATATTGTAGGCTACAGTAAGAGGAGGAAATTATAGTTCTAAAAATGCTTTCCAGTTTCACTGACTCACCCAATGATGCGCAGCTCAATTGCTGGTGATGGCATATGCGCTCGTGCCAAAAGCCTCTCTCTCTCGTTTTACTTTGTAAAACAATATTTGGATGTTGATCAAATATTTTGGTAGCCTACAGCAGACAGATTATAGTCTTCTCTTTTCAGCAGCAGCCATTTGCTGCTGCATGTTTTCTTGTGATTGCAGACTATTTGAAATATTGCAAAAGGCCTTTTTTTCTGTATGCTGTTTGTGCACTGACATATTTGCTGCGTGTTCCCGACTGTAGGCTATGCCTTGTTATTGGGCTACACTCCAACGCTACTGCACCTTGTCGTGCTGCTGATCCAGTTTCTGCTGTTCTGCCTGCAGCTATGGAACCCTGACCTGTTCACCAGACATGCTACCTTGGCGTGGTGCTGATCCAGTCTCTGCTGTTCTGCCTGCAGCTATGGAACCCTGACATGATCTGAATGATCAGCTATGTAAAGACAACTGACATTTACTCGTGAGGTGCTGACCTGTTGCACCCTCTACAACCACTTTGGTTATTATTTGACCCTGCTGGTCATCTTCGAACGTTTGAAAATCTTGAAGAGCGATCTGGCCATGTACTCTTATAATCTCCACCTGGCACAGCCAGAAGAGGACTGGCCACCCCTCAGATCCTGGTTTCTTCCTGGCTGCTGCCATTCTAGAGTTTTTCCTAGCCACCGTGCTTCTACATCTGCATTGCTTGATGTTTGGGGTTTTCGGCTGGGTTTCTTTGGGACAACTGCTGATGTAAAAAAGCCTTTATAAATAGATTCAATTGATTGATTGACTGTAGGGGCTGGTTTCCTGGACACAGGTTAAGCCTAGTCTTGGACTCAAACACATGCTAAATGGAGATTCTCCAATGAACAACATTTTTAGTCCAGGACTAGACCTGACCTGTGTCCAGGAAACCAGCCTCAAACGTTTAAAGTTTGAAACGATAATTACATTTTTGGGGGGGTTAAAAACAGATAGGGACCTAGTCAGTACCTAGAGACTAGGCATTCCTAGTCAGTACCTGGAGACTAGGCATTCCTAGGCAGTTCCTGGAGTCTAGTCATTCCTAGTCAGTACCTGGAGTCTAGGCATTCCTAGTCAGTACCTGGAGACTAGGCATTCCTAGGCAGTTCCTGGAGTCTAGGCATTCCTAGGCAGTACCTGGTGTCTAGGCATTCCTACTCGGTACCTGGAGTCTAGGCATTCCTACTCGGTACCTGGAGTCAAGGCATTCCTACTCGGTACCTGGAGTCTAGGCATTCCTAGTCGGTACCTGGAGTCTAGGCATTCCTAGTCGGTACCTGGAGACTAGGCATTCCTAGTCGGTACCTGGAGACTAGGCATTCCTAGTCGGTTCCTGGAGACTAGGCATTCCTAGTCAGTACCTGGAGTCTAGGCATTCCTAGTCAGTACCTGGAGTCTAGGCATTCCTAGTCAGTACCTGGAGTCTAGCATTCCAAGTCAGTACCTGGAGTCTAGCATTCCTAGTCAGTACCTGGATTGTTGCATTCCTAGTCAGTACCTGGAGTCTAAGTTGGAATATACCAGTGGAGTTGAGCTAGTCCTGGTCAGTACCTGTAGTCTCTAAGGGTTGATGGTGAAGCTCTCAGAGGTAGGTTTCATTCAGGCAACATACTGACAGTTTTGGATCTCATTTAGGGTTATCTTCTGCCTGTCATAGCTGCAGTAGGAAAGAGTGGGGCAACAGCTTGATTATACAAAACTAACACAACACAAATCACACTTCTGATAAAATGGAAGTGCAACATTTGATTCTGATCTTACAATCATAGCGGGTATAAGAGGCATTACAGTGTGCAGGGCTTCTCGCCTGTGTGATCATAGGGAGGGAGGGAGGGAGGGAGGGAGGGAGGGAGGGAAAATTAGAGAGACATACCTAAAAAACCTGGTCACATCAGACATCAGAGTTACCAAAATGTCCTGGTCACATCAGATATCACAGTTACCAAAACATCCTGGTAACATCAGACATCAGTTACCAAAACTCCCTGGTAACATCAGACATCAGTTACCAAAACTCCCTGGTAACATCAGATATCGTAGTTACCAAAACTCCCTGGTAACATCAGATATCGCAGTTACCAAAACGCCCTGGTCACATCAGTTATCAGTTACCAAAACGCCCTGGTCACATCAGTTATCAGTTACCAAATGCCCTGGTCACATCAGATATCAGTTACCAAAACACCCTGGTCACATCAGATTTCACAGTTACCAAAACGTCCTGGTAACATCAGACATCAGTTACCAAAACTCCCTGGTAACATCAGACATCAGTTACCAGAACTCCCTAGTAACATCAGACATCACAGTTACCAAAACGCCCTAGTCACATCAGATATCACAGTTACCAAAACACCCTGGTCACATCAGATATCACAGTTACCAAAACACCCTGGTCACATCAGATATCACAGTTACCAAAACACCCTGGTCACATCAGCTATCACAGTTACCAAAACACCCTGGTAACATCAGACATCACAGTTACCAAAATGCCCTAGTCACATCAGTGCCAAAATGCCCTAGTCACATCAGTTACCAGAACTCCCTAGTCACATCAGTTACCAGAACTCGCTAGTCACATCAGTTACCAGAACTCCCTAGTCACATCAGTTACCAGAACTCCCTAGTCACATCAGTTACCAAACCTCCCTGGTAACATCAGATATCACAGTTACCAGAACTCCCTAGTAACATCAGACATCACAGTTACCAGAACTCCCTAGTCACATCAGTTACCAGAACTCCCTAGTCACATCAGTTACCAGAACTCCCTAGTCATATCAGTTACCAGAACTCCCTAGTCACATCAGACATCACAGTTACCATAACTCCCATGTCACATCAGACATCACAGTTACCAGAACTCCCTAGTCACATCAGACATCACAGTTACCAGAACTCCCTAGTCACATCAGTTACCAGAACTCCCTATTCACATCAGTTACCAGAACTCCCTAGTCACATCAGACATCACAGTTACCAGAACTCCCTAGTCACATCAGTTACCAGAACTCCCTAGTCACATCAGACATCACAGTTACCAGAACTCCCTAGTCACATCAGTTACCAGAACTCCCTAGTCACATCAGTTACCAGAACTCCCTAGTCACATCAGACATCACAGTTACCAGAACTCCGTAGTCACATCAGTTACCAGAACTCCCTAGTCACATCAGTTACCAGAACTCCCTAGTCACATCAGACATCACAGTTACCAGAACTCCCTAGTCACATCACAGTTACCAGAACTCCCTAGTCACATCACTTACCAGAACTCCCTAGTCACATCACTTACCAGAACTCCCTAGTCACATCACTTACCAGAACTCCCTAGTCACATCAGTTACCAGAACTCCCTAGTCACATCAGACATCACAGTTACCAAAACACCCCAAGTCACTGATAAACTATATTTTGATGAGTACTGTTAGATCACCAACAACCAAAGTGTTTCCTGTTGGCCCTTTTAGAAGATGTACAAGTGGAATTGATGATCAAACTAGTACTGGCCTATACCCCTCAAACTCAACTCTGGACCTCGAAGCCAATTCCACTGCAGTTTTTCATTGTTCCCCTCTCATTAGGGACTGATTTAGACCTGGAACACCAGGTGAGTGCAATTAATTATCAGGTAGAACAGAAAACCAGCAGGCTCTGGATCTCGTAGGGTAAGCGGTGAATACCCCTGGCCTATATGGCAGTGTTCCCCAACCCTGGTCCTCAGGTACCCCCAACAGTACATGTTTTTATTGTAACTCTGGACAAGCACCCCTGATTCAACTTGTCAACTAATCATTAAGTCCTCAATGAGTTGAATGAGGTGTGTTTGTCCAGGGCTACAACAACACTGTGTAGTGTTGGAGGTACTGGATGACCAGGGTTGGGAAACATAGCTGGATGGTACAGATAACTTTTCTTTGTCACCTCACCATCTCTACTCGTTCTCCTAGTAACACCAGCAGATGGTGCTGCTGTTCTGTTCTGATTGGAGATCTGGATCTTACAACCGCATATCTTAGACGTGAAGCATTTTTTCATCACAGCTTGTTGCCTTAAAGCACAGCTTCAACACAGGAAGAACTTGACCAGAACCGAGTGAGATGGAGGACATTCGTCAATGGCCTATGCTCCTAATAGGAGCCAAGGGCTTAAGTCAAGAAAGAACCCAATGTTGTGTCACTCACTCTGTAGCATGAGGGAGGTGCAGTAGTAGTTGAGGGGTACTTCAGTGGTCATGTCGATGTCTGTCACGTGGTCTACCTGATTCCTGACCAGAGAAGTTCTTCTCCACGCTTGCATTCCCCACCAGCATCAGGGGTTGGCCCCTCTCCAGCAACAGATCCATGAAGTACCTCAGATGCGCCGTCTCAGCCGTGTGCACCAGAGCGGCCTAAAGTACAGCAGCCGTAGAAAACAACTGAGAAAAGAGTGAAGTGTGAACACAGAAATGGTTACAGCACGGTTATATCACTCACTTTGAAAGCCATGTATTGACCGACACCAAGTCAGTGAGTTGTTCATAATTGATAATGTCTTATGTGTCCCGTGTACACCGCCACTGTTCGGGGATAATAGCGTCGTTAGGTGGGAACAAAACCCTGCTAATTACAGCTCAGCCAGAGGCGGCAGGCAGCAGGCAGGCAGCTGTGGGCAGGAGGACTGGGAGGAGGCAATAGAGCGTGGGTTGAGAGTCTAGAGTCTGTGCTTTTACACCCACACCCTCTGCTATGCGGTGTACTAGATGGTAATCAGACACAGTGGCAGGGCTTTGTTCCGTCCTAGCTAGGGACCCCCACTATGACCTCATGATGTGTGGCTTTACCCTCTCATGCTCGCTGATGCGTTCAGACATTTTTAATACGGCCGCATTGTTCATTTCTTGTCATTGTTTTTGAAAGGACGGAGTCTTTCTCACTGAAACGTGTATTCCGATGTTCTTTGAAAAGTTGCAACAGGAAGGTAAAGCTGCAACAGGAAGATATTATTCCCATGTAGTCTACAATAAAAACATCAACTGTAACCGGGAGGTTTTCCAGAACTCTGGCTGTGCGGCTAGTTAATTACATGATACAGAGAGACAAAAGAGAGAGACAACAGAGACAGTCTACAGAGAGAGTCTACAGAGAGAGTCTACAGAGAGAGTCTACAGAGAGCAAATACAGAGAGCAAATACAGAGAGCGGCTACTACAAAGAGAGTCTACAGAGAGAGTCTACAGAGAGAGTCTACAGAGAGAGTCTACAGAGAGAGTCTACAGAGAGCAAATACAGAGAGCGGCTACTACAAAGAGAGTCTACAGAGAGAGTCTACAGAGAGAGGCTACAGAGAGAGGCTACAGAGAGAGGCTACAGAGAGAGGCTACAGAGAGCGGCTACTACAAAGAGAGTCTACAGAGAGCAACGCACACAGTCTGCAGCCAGGAGACAAGAGATGAGCAGAAAAAAACATCTCAGAGAGAGAGAGAGAGAGAGAGAGAGAGAGAGAGAGAGAGAGAGAGAGAGAGAGAGAGAGAGAGAGAGAGCGAGCTGCACAGGACAATCCCAGGTCCTGTGGGTTGACGTATAGGATGACTACTCTGGACGCAGTGGCAGGAATGGCTGTCCTCAGGTGACTGATCTCAAACACCAGCCTCAAGGATGGGGTGAGAGGAACACGTTGATTACTGGCCGGGGTCAAGACCTGGGAGGAAGACATGGGGGGTTCAAGCACTACAGATATGACCAATCACAAAACACACAGCCGAAAACAGAACCACAAGCTACAATTTAATGATTTTGTAGTTTTATTAATAAAAAGTACTACCATACATACAGTTTAAGTCTGAAGTTTACATACACCTTAGCTAAATACATTTAAACTCAGTTTTTCACAATTCCTGACATTTAATTCTAGTAAAAAGTCCCTGTCTTGGGTCAATTAGGATCAACACTTTATTTTAAGAATGTGAAATGTCAGAATAATAGTAGAGAGAATGATTTATTTCAGCTTTTATTTCTTTCATCACATTCACAGTGGGTCAGCAGTTTACATACACGCAATTAGTATTTGGTAGCATTGCCTTTAAATTGTTTAACTTGGGCCAAACGTTTCAGGTAGCCTTCCACAAGCTTCCCACAATAAGTTGGGTGAATTTTGGCCCATTCCTCTTGACAGAGCTGGTGTAACTGAGTCAGGTTTGTAGGCCTCCTTGCTCGCACACACTTTTTCAGTTCAGCCCACAAATGTTCTATAGGATTGAGGTCAGGGCTTTGTGATGGCCACTCCAACACCTTGACTTTGTTGTCCTTAAGCCATTTTGCCACAACTTTGGAAATATGCTTGGGGTCATTGTCCATCTGAAAGACCCATTTGCGACCAAGCTTTAACTTCCTGACTGATGTCTAAAGATGTTGCTTCAATATATCCTCATAATTTTCCTACCTCATGATGCCATCTATTTTGTGAAGTGCACCAGTCCCTCCTGCAGCAAAGCACCCCCACACATGATGCTGCCACCCCCGTGCTTCTCGGTTGGGATGGTGTTCTTTGGCCTGCAAGCCTCCCCCTTTTTCCTCCAAACATAACAATGGTCATTATTTCCAAACAGTTCTATTTTTGTTTCATTAGACCAGAGGACATTTCTCCAAAAAGTACAATCTTTGACCCCATGTGCAGTTGCAAACCATAATCTGGCTTTTTTATGACGGTTTTGGAGCAGTGGCTTCTTCCTTGCTGAGCGGCCTTTCAGGTTATGACGATATAGGACTCATTTTACTGTGGATATAGATACTTTTGTACCTGTTTCCTCCAGCATCTTCACAAGGTCCTTTGCTGTTGGTCTGGGATTGATTTGCACTTTTCGCACCAAAGTACATTCATTTCTAGGAGACAGAACGCATCTCCTTCCTGAGCAGTATGATGGCTGAGTGGTCCCATGGTGTTTATACTTGCGTACTATTGTTTGTATGATGAACGTGGTACCTTCAGGCATTTGGAAATTGCTCCCAAGGATGAACCAGACTTGTGGAGGTCTACAAATTCTTTTTTTTCTGAGGTCTTGGCTGATTTCTTTTGATTTTCCCATGATGTCAAGCAAAGAGGCACCGGGTTTGATGGTAGGCCTTGAAATACATCCATAGGTACACCTCCAATTGACTCAAATTATGTCAATTAGCCTATCAGAAGCTTCTAAAGCCATGGCATAATTTTCTTTAATTTTCCAAGCTGTTTAAAGGCACAGTCAACTTTGTGTATGTGAACTTCTGACCCACTGGAATTGTGATACAGTGAATTATAAGTGAAATAATCTTTCTGTAAACAATTGTTGAAAAATTACTTGTGTCATGCACAAAGTCGATGTCCTAACTGACTTGCCAAAACTATAGTTTGTTAAGAAGAAATGAGTGGAGTGGTTGAAAACGAGTTTGAATGATTCCAACCTAAGGGTATGTAAACGTCCCACTTCAACTGTATGTAGTTGTATTATTATTTTTCAATAAATATGATAATATTTTATTGACATTACAATGGCAACCTTGCTCAGTATACCACAGTACCTTAATATTCTACACTGGAAGAACATGTACTAAATGTGGAGATTGTGTTGCAGTAGTGGATTGGTGTTTTGTAATAGTGGATTGGTGTGTTTTGTAATAGTGGATTGGTGTGTCGTAGTCGAGGATTGGAGTGTTGTAATAGTGGATTGGAGTGTTGTAGCGGTGGATTGGAGTGTTGTAGCAGTGGATTGGAGTGTTGTAGCGGTGGATTGGAGTGTTGTAATAGTGGATTGGAGTGTTGTAGCAGTGGATTGGTGTGTTGTAATAGTGGATTGGAGTGTTGTAGCGGTGGATTGGAGTGTTGTAGCGGTGGATTGGAGTGTTGTAGCGGTGGATTGGAGTGTTGTAGCAGTAGATTGGAGTGTTGTAGCAGTGGATTGGTGTGTTGTAGCAGTGGATTGGTGTGTTGTAGCAGTGGATTGGTGTGTTGTAGCGGTGGATTGGTGTGGTGTAGCGGTGGATTGGTGTGGTGGATTGGTGTGGTGTAGTGGTGGATTGGTTTGTTGTAATAGTGGATTGGTGCGTTTTAGTGGTGGATTGCTGTGTTATAGTAATGGATTGGTGTGTTGGATTGGTGTGGTGTAGTAGTGGATTGGTGTGGTGTAGTAGTGGATTGGTGTGGTGTAGTAGTGAATTGGTGTGTTGTAGTAGTGGATTGGTGTGTTGTAGTAGTGGATTGGTGTGTTGTAGTAGTGGATTGGTGTGTTGTAGTAGTGGATTGGTGTGGTGGATTGGTGTGGTGTAGTAGTGGATTGGTGTGGTGTTTGCAACGCCAGCATGGTGTGTGCAATGCCAGGGTTGTGGGTTCGATTCCCATGGGGGGCCAGTACAACAACAAAAAATGCATGAAATGAAATGTTTGTATTCACTACTGTAAGTTGCTCTGGATAAGAGCGTCTGCTAAATGACTAAATGTAAATGTAGTGGTGGATTGGTGTGGTGTAGTAGTAGATTGGTGTGGTGTAGTAGTGGATTGGTGTGGTGTAGTGGTGGATTGGTGTGTTTTAGTGGTGGATTGGTGTGTTGTAGTGGTGGATTGGTGTGTTGTAGTGGTGGATTGGTGTGTTGTAGTAGTGGATTGGTGTGTTGTAGTAGTGGATTGGTGTGGTGTAGTAGTGGATTGGTGTGGTGTAATAGTGGATTGATGTGGTGTAATATTGGATTGGAGTGTCGTAGTGGTGGATTGGAGTGTCGTAGTGGTGGATTGGAGTGTCGTAATGGTGGATTGGAGTGTCGTAATGGTAGATTGGAGTGTCGTAATAGTGGATTGGAGTGTCGTAATAGTGGATTGGTGTGTCGTAATAGTGGATTGGTGTGTCGTAGTGGTGGATTGGTGTGTTGTAGTGGTGGATTGGTGTGTTGTAGTGGTGGATTAGTGTGTTGTAATAGTGGATTGGTGTGTTGTAATAGTGGATTGGAGTGTTGTAATAGTGGATTGGTGTTTTATCCTGTTAGGGACAGACGTTCCGCTACCAATATCCAATGGTATAGACTGGCGCGAATTAAAAATACCTAAAAAATGCAAAAACTTCAATTTTTCAAACATATGACTATTTTACACCATTTTAAAGACAAGACTCTCCATTATCTAACCACATTGTCTGATTTCAAAAAGGCTTTACAATGAAAGCAAAACATTAGATTATGTCAGGAGAGTACCCAGCCAGAAATAATCACACACCCATTTTTCAAGCTAGCATATATGTCACAAAAACCCAAACCACAGCTAAATGCAGCACTAACCTTTGATGATCTTCATCAGATGACACTCCTAGGACATTATGTTATACAATACATGCATGTTTTGTTCAATCAAGTTCATATTTATATCAAAAAACAGCTTTTTACATTAGCATGTTTTGTTCAGAACTAGCATACCCACCGAAAACTTCCGGTGAATTTACTAAATTACTCACGATAAACGTTGACAAAAAACAAACAATTATTTTAAGTATTATAGATACAAAACTCCTTTATGCAATCGCGGTGTCCGATTTTAAAATAGCTTTTCGGCGAAAGCACATTTTGCAATATTCTGAGTACATAGCCCGGCCATCACGGCTAGCTATTTTGACACCCATCAAGTTTGGGACGACCTAAACTCAGAATTACTATTAGAAAAATTGGATTACCTTTGCTGTTCTTCGTCAGAATGCACTCCCAGGACTTCTACTTCAACAACAAATGCTGTTTTGGTTCCAAATAATCCATAGTTATATTCAAATAGCTCCGTTTTGTTTGTATCCGAAGGGTGACGCGCGAGTGCATTTCGTGACAAAAAAATGCGAAATATTCCATTACCGTACTTCGAAGCATGTCAAACGCTGTTTAAAATCAATTTTTATGCAATTTTTCTCGTAAAATAGCGATAATATTCCAACCGGGAGACGTTGTATTCATTTAAAGGGTGAAAGAAAAAAATAGAGAATTCTCGTGAATGCGCCTCTCAGTCTCACTGTTCCCAGGCTGACCACTAACAAATTCTCCTGCTGTTCTTCGCCCAGAGACAGTAGACACCCCATTACACTTTCTGGCGCCTTCTGAGAGCCAATGGAAGCCTTAGAAAATGTCACGTTACAGCACAGATGCTGTATTTTCGATAGAGATGCTACAGAAGGACAACAAATTGTCAGACAGGGCACTTCCTGTATGGAATCTTCTCAGGTTTTGGCCTGCCATATGAGTTCTGTTATACTCACAGACACCATTCAAACAGTTTTAGAAACTTTAGAGTGTTTCCTATCCAAATCTACTAATTATATGCATATTCTAGTTTCTGGGCAGGAGTAGTAACCAGATTAAATCGGGTACGTTTTTATCCGGCCGTGAAAATACTGCCCCCTATCCCAAACAGGTTAAAAAAATACAATATTTTTGGACATTTTTTTTTTATGGTATAATCTTTGTAAATTATATCATAAATAGGACTGGTGGTGTTATGTCACACATGCAGCTTGTAACGGGTGTTGTACTGATCAGACCAAAACGCAGCAGGAATATGTATACTTATCATCTTTTTAATGTGAAGAAGGAAAAACAAACAAATCACATATACAAAACAAACGACCGCCACTAACAGTCCTATCAGGTGCTCAGACACTAAACAGGAGACAACTACCCACAATTCCCATTACAAACACACCCCTATACATAGGATCTTCAATCAGAGGCAACGAGGACCAGCTGCCTCCAATTGAAGGCCAATCCCAATGAACTAAACATAGAACTAAACAACCTAGATCTAACATAGAAATACACTAACCTAGAACATAACCCAAAAACCCCAGAACACTCTAAACAAACACCCCCCTCTTACATAATAACATAACCCAACAAACCCCGAACCACATAAAACAAACACCCCCTGCCACATCCTGACCAAACTACAATAACAAATAACCCCTTTACTGGTCAGAACGTGACACAGCTAAAATATATGAAAATGTCTACTTTATTCAAAATTACAACTAATTGCAGCATTACCACAAAAATGGAAGAGGTAAGTGGAAGGTGGAGAAAGTAAGGACCTTGTCTGTTGGCCCTGCATTAAAGACCAAAACTAGCTAAAGAAAATTGTGATAAATAAAAAAGTATACCCGTTTCATTTAAGGACCAAAAAATGTACAGCTGTGCCATATAGATTGCAAAATAGTTGGGAAGAGATTTTCTATGTACCAATTTAATGGCACGTGGTTTATGAACTAATACACAAAACAAATCTTTGAGTTTTTCAATGTAAATTATTATACAAAATTCTTGGAAACAATAGAATGTTATATATGTATGTATATGGGGGATACAACCATCTCAGCTCTGCAAGTTTGCTGCGAAGAGACAGAATCATTAGATCATTTGTTTTGATACTGTCCACATGTAGCTTGTTTTTGGTCGAAGGTTCAGGAATGGCTGAAGAATTGCAACATTTACCTGGAGATAACTCTGCAGATAGCACTGATGGGTGATTTGAAAAGTCACAGTCAATTGATCAATAATATAATAATACCCTTAGCAAAAAAAAAAAAATTATCTTTAGAAACTATGAGAATAGAAAGGTTCAGAACTTTTGAAAAACAGCACTGTTACGGATACAGGTATCCTGTGTGTGTATTTGTTTTCTCTCCTTCTGCCCTAATCACAGGTGTCACTCATCAGTCGCCAGTCAGTCGCCACTGAAGACACACCTGCTCCTTTTCCCTTACCCAATCACATCCCCTTTCCCTTGGTTTAAAAGTATCCCAATCAGTTCTCTCTGAAGATCTCTCTTTTGTTTTTGCACCTACATGTCACTTTGTCTGTTATCCTGTGAGTGTTGTATTGTATTGTATTGTATTGTATTGTATTGTATTGTATTGTATTGTATTGTATTGTATTGTATTGTATTGTATTGTATTGTTATGGTGTATGACTGTTTGTTGGTGGGAAAAGGGGATAACCAGCTAAGTCGCCCATGGGCCTACATTACCCGTAGGGAAACAGTGTCTAAATCCCCTAGTTAGAACTGGGCGGACCACCCACTATATTTTTGGTTAGTTAGCTAGCTGTTCTTAAAGCAGGCTAGACTAGCTTAGGGGTTTGTTTGGTTAGTTAGCTAGCTGTTCTTAAAGCAGGCTACACTAGCTTAGGGGTTTGTTTGGTTAGTTAGCTAGCTGTTCTTAAAGCAGGCTAGACTAGCTTAGGGGTTTGTTTGGTTAGTTAGCTAGCTGTTCTTAAAGCAGGCTACACTAGCTTAGGGGTTTGTTTGGTTAGTTAGCTAGCTGTTCTTAAAGCAGCCTAGACTAGCTTAGGGGTTTGTTTGGATATTTATTATTTCTTTCCTTGGGTCCAGCTCAGCCCCTTTTTCCCACACCCCATTACCGTGTGTTTAAAATAAACCTGAAGTGTTTGAGGGTAGATTTAGGTTGTCTGTGGTTTTTAGTTCTCAATGTTACTTTTTCACTGGGGTGATTTGCATGAGATGTTACGGGTCTCGTTTCCATCCCCCTAGACTGCAGGGCCAAATGGGTTCGAAACAAGCACATTGGAAAAATATATGGCAAAAGACAAAACTGGATGGTCTTCAGAGATAGATGGGAGGGGTTGAGTGTAGCTAAAAACAAACAGCGTAAAATACACTGTCTGTGAAATGTATGTATAAGCTGGAAGTAGAAACCTAATTGTTGTCCATTAGTTTACTAGGGGAGGGGTGGTAGAGGAAAATATATCTACAAAATAAATGGATAAACTAATAGATGTTTAAATTTACATTTTCATCAGGCAGTACACCGCTTTCACAAAGGAAGGTCATTTTACCTCTGGAGTAGAATACCGGTAAAATAAGAACACACCTCATTCAACAGTGTTTGACTTGAAGGGTGAGGGAGTCTGTGTGTGTGTGTGTCAGGGGCGAAAATCTGATATCCACTTTGGAGGGGACAATTACATGAAATTTTCTCAAGAGCAATTCCTGAGGGGACACCAAAAGTAGTGCTGTAACACATAGCCTACATTGTAATATGGTAAATGTATATTGAGGAACCAAAGAAATAAGGTGTTTGCCGTACTCCTAACTACCGGTACCCAAAACTACACAACTAATCACAACAGCAATACCATTGCCTTTAACAAATCTTAGTTCAGTCACCAGTTTAAGTTGAGAGTGGGGGTATCCATGGCATTTTCCAATTATGTTCCTATTTTACAAGTCAAAAAAATGGAGAACCTTTCATAATGTTGCCAAACAAAGACTCAACAAACTTACCTGAGACTCCCTGTCTCTGCCAGTCTGTCCCTGCATATCTGTCCCCAACTCTGCTGTCTGTGTGCCATCTGTTGCCTGCTCTGCCTAATGACATCATTGTGAAACATTTCCATTAGAATTTCATTTCTTTCTTATGAACATTTTATCAACTAGTCTTTGAGATATTAGGCTACTAGGGTTCTTACTATGCGTTTTGGTGTATTGAAAAATACTGTGATGTCCGTCTTTTATTTTTCTGCCATTTTTCTACCTGGCTGGCTGGCTGGCTACACACACAGTGTGTAGGTTATTTACAGTAGGAGATGGGCTTCTATCATCTTCAATCATTCGATATGGGCTTCGATCTAAAAGGTAGCTAGCAAATGTGAAACGGATTAAAATGACAAGAGTTGACAGCTGTATGAGTTCACCATTTACACAACATATGCTGCAACCTTTTGTCATTTTAATAGTTTGTTTCATATTGGCTGGCTTCCAACAATAGCTGAATTTGCAAAGCTAGCGAGCACCAATTCAGTTTCAGTGGTGTTTGCTATAATCTTTCCCACCCGGGTTAAATAAAGGTGAAATAAAATAAATAAATAAAAGTTCCCTTGCGACAATTTAGCTTTTGCAACGAGACCCTTAAATATATTTAAGACAATGGTAGAAGAGAGTGTAGTTCTGTTCAGTTTGGACTTCAGTTTATCGCTAACCTTATCACAGGGACTTTGAAGCACTAACTTAAATCATCTGCATGCTGATTCCATCTTTGACGACGCCACATAAATGGAATAGGTACTAGCTAGCTTAATAGTTCATATTTGCGCGCTAGCTCTGCATATTCAGCTAGTGTGTGTGCGCGATTGACTGGATAAACCTCACGGCAGTTACGTAGCAAGTTAAGGAACTGGCAGTGGATCAAACCATTGTGAGGCAAAGGGTGGGGGGGTTGCAATCTTTTGAAACTTAAAAACGCGCTATTAAGTGTCTATAATCAGCACAATTGCTTTCATTGCGTATTATTAATATTATTTAAATTACATAGTTATGTTTCAGTGATATATTGGGGGGGACAAATCATATTTTTCCCAGGATGGGTGGGTCGTGTCCCCCCCGTCCCCCCCGAGATTTCCGCCCCTGGTGTGTGTGTGTGTGTGTGTGTGTGTGGACGTGTGTGTGTGTGGACGTGTGTGTGTGTGGACGTGTTAACTAAACTTGTGGGGAACCAGAAGTCCCCACAAGTAAACAAACAAAAATGTAACCAACTGGGGACATTTTGTTAGTCCCCACAAGGTCAAATACAATATCTAAGGGGTATAGAGTTATGGTTAGAATGTGTTAGGGTTAGTTTTAGGGTTAGTTTTAGGGTTAGGTTAAGGTACAGGTTAGGTTTAGGGTTATGAATGGGACGGAATTGTGTGTCCCCACAAGATTAGTTGTACAAGAGTGTGTGTGCATCTGTGTCCATAGAGCGTATTGTAAAATCCTTGTAACAGTAGAAAGCCAGTGAGAAGTAATCTCAGCAGTCTCCTATGTGGTGTAAAACACCAGGGGACAGCAGCTTGCATTCATCACCAGTCTAGTATGTCAGGAGATCTAATCAGCAGTGGGTCTGTAGGTTGAAGAGGAGCAGGGGCTGCTTCTCAAATGGCACACTATGCCCTATAGTGATCTACTTTAGACCAGAGCCTTATGGAAGCCCTGGTAAAAAGTAGTGCACTACACAGGAAATAGGTTGCCATTTGGGACATAGAAGGCGGAGATTATTCAAACAGCCCGTCACGGCCAAGGACGTGCTAACCTTAACCACATACTGCTGACGACAGTGACAACACTGATATAGAACAACTCTCTGTGTGCCTCCCTCAGCCTCCCAACACGGCTCTACAGACACACCGTCTGAGTCCCAAATCATTCCCTATGTACACTACTATCCAAGCCATATGAGGTCCTATAGCCATAGTGAACAGAGTGGTATTTGGGGCTCAGACATGTCAGTTCAGCAGCTCTCAATGAAAGGAGATAACAGAGCAGGTGTCCATGTTTCTGACTGACAGCTACATTCAACACCTCCACCTGTCCCTGTCCCCACCTCCACTACAGGTGCATAGACTGATGGAGAATATAATACCTCTGGGAGGTAATAATGGGATGAAAAGGTATGATAACTACTGGGTCTGGGTCTTCTAGCAGAGGAAGATTGAGGCCTACAACTTTTATCATTTCAAGTTTGACAGCCATTAAAAATGGTTAATGCACCTGTACATTCTTTGTTGAGCTCTAACAAAAAAAATGTGTGTTTACAATATTGGATCTTAATCAAAAGGATCCTACATGGAGCCACACGTCACCTGTTTCTTGTTGTAGTCTTTGAGTGCCGACTCAAACCTGTCCTCCAGCCTCTGAAACACCATCCACGCGTTGTTGCTCCACCAGACCTGAGAACCAGTGAGAGCTACCTGGCCTGGGTAGTCTAACACCCACTGTATCCTGGGGCGGTCCTCGTAGACCAATAAAGGCTACGAAAAACATATCTTCAAAGTGATTGACCATGTGAACCTTTTCTGTAGATCTTCTAGTTTCTCAAACAGATGGGGTTAATTGTTTTGGCGCTGTCCAACATCAACTCCTGCAGAGACAGAAATACAGAGTATTGAGTACTGAGTATTGTTTACTGTAGGGTACTGTAGTTTATAAAATACACAGAGTATTGTATACCGTAGGGTACTGTAGTTTATAAAATAGACAGAGCATTGTGTAGTGTAGTTTATTAAATAGACAGAGTATTGTGTACTGTCTTCCCTGTGGCTCAGTTGGTAGAGCATGGTGTTTGCAACGCCAGCATGGTGTGTGCAACGCCAGGGTTGTGGGTTCGATTCCCACGGGGGGCCAGTACAAAAAAAGAAAAAGAAAAAATGCATGAAATGAAATGTATGCATTCACTACTGTAAGTCGCTCTGGATAAGAGCGTCTGCTAAATGACTAAAATGTAAAATGTACTGTAGTTTATTAAATACACAGAGTATTGTAACTGTAGGGTACTGTAGTTTATTAAATGCACAGAGTATTATATACTGTAGGGTACTGTAGTTGATTAAATATACAGAGTAGTGTAACTGTAGGGTACTGTAGTTTATTAAATACACAGAGTATTATATACTGTAGGGTACTGTAGTTTATTAAATATACAGAGTATTATATACTGTAGGGTACAGTAGTTTATTAAATAGACGGAGTATTGTATATTGTAGGGTACTGTAGTCTATTAACTACACAGAGTATTGCAGGGACGTCGCGCATGCCTAAAATATTCATTAGCCCCCCTTAAATAAATTAATATATCCGTCAATATATTTTCTCTGTGATTTCTTTATTTTTCATCAACCGTTCCATCACATCTTACGGCGGGCACTAGGACCTGGGGGAGGCTGCTGCTGCAGAGGCTTCTGCAAGCGCTAGTGATTTACGGGCATGATACACTAGCACAGGTTGCCGCGCGATGAAACACCGCTTCCCATTCATTTCAATGGAAGGAAAGCTGTGAGAAGCGGAGAGGGCGGGGGACCTTTGGGCGGTGCGAAGGCGGCGTGGGAGGTGGTGAAAAAATATAAACTTTCCCCCCCCCTTTATGCAAATCCCCAGCGGCGACCACTGGGCGATTACCAATCATATAGAGTAGTTCCCATTACCAATTTGACGCGATGAGACCCAAGGCTGGAGACTTTCTTCAGCAAAGATGGCTGACAAAAATACTAGGATGGAAGCAAATGTAAGTGATTACAACGTCATAACGAATCATGCAAAAAATGTACAATTGACAGGAATATGTTAGTTAATGTAGAGACAAATTATTATGAAAAATTTGTTTTTAATCATAAAGTTAATTTACGAAAATCGCGATTTAGCAAGCTAGCTGGCTAGCTGTATGGGTGTTGTGACACCAGTATTAAATTGTAAATCTGGTTGTTTAATGTTTTAGGGACTCCTGAAACAACCAGCAAACCAGGCCGTCGTCTTGTGAAGCAGTGGATGTAAAGAATCTAGCTAGCTAAAGCATTTACTGCAAATTGAATGTTACATTTTGTAAGCTTGCCTTGCAGATATTTGCCATGCAATGCAGATAGATGAAATAGCGTAGCTAGCTATGTTCTTGCTTATTGTGAAGTGGAGGATAACAATATCTGTATGCCTATGGATGTGTAGCTAGCTATCTAGCCGATCTGTGTATGGACCCAATCATTTGGTATACATATTAGTTCAGAACCTAGCTATGAACCTCAGCTAGCATAGCCAGCTAGCATAGCCAGCTAGCATAGCCAGCTAGCATAGCCAGCTAGCATAGCCAGCTAGCATAGCCAGCTAGCATAGCCAGCTAGCATAGCCAGCTAGCATAGCCAGCTAGCATAGCCAGCTAGCATAGCCAGCTAGCATAGCCAGCTAGCATAGCCAGCTAGCATAGCCAGCTAGCATAGCCAGCTAGCATAGCCAGCTAGCATAGCCAGCTATCTCAACTTCAAAACAGTCTGAATGACATTAATGAAGCCTATGGATTGAGTAGAATATAATATAACTTTGTGTCAAGGATGCAAGTCGTATATACATGTAGTTATTACCATGCATGAGATCCCCACATTGTAGCGTGTGCATTTAATGTATTCACTGATCATGTACTCTACCTTGGCAAATAAAGGTGCAGTTCAGGTATGAATGTCTTTGAGATGATTTTTCAGTCATATCCAATACCAGGAGTATCACATTCCAGTCTTTGTATGATGCTTTGTATGTATTACAATTATACACTTCAGCAGTGTTTACCAATCCTGGTCCTGGGACATCAATGGTTACACATTGTAACAGGATTTAACTAGTTAAAGGCTGATTTGTAATTCAAATATACAGAAATATATATTTTCCTATATATTTCCTATGCATCTAAATACTCTAAAACCAGTTCATCTCAATATCTAATGCCCTTCATCTGCATTGATCTCATAACAGGATAGGTGTATTACTTCATTAAATGAGACTTAATTTCAACCAGTAGAGAATGTGAAACACTTTATTGAAAGAAGTTAATTATCCAAGTGTTATAAATACAAGCATTATAAATACAAGTTCAATCTGTACAATGCACATCTGTTGTGCATTCTAAAAACAGAGGAAGAAAGGAGGCAGGAGAGAGGTGTAAAAGAAAGGGAAAGTGTCTGCAGAGTACTTTATGCTGAAAAATATGAACGAACAAACAATATAGCGTAGTTATAGAAATAATGAAGTGTCTTATTATTCTCCATGGTTGGCCCTCTTGCCTATTCTTTGAAGGTGGAAGGAGCCACAGTTATACACCTGAGCCTGCTTACTGCACAACACAATCCATCAATCAGATTGATACATGAGTGTGTGGGTTATAGGGTGTAATTGTTCTACATTTTTTTTCAATATGGGTGATTTAAAATAGCCTGTTTTTGTTTTTGTACAGACGTCACATCCTTACCTAAATAGCACCCTCACCTGATAAGTATAAATCAAAGGGAGAGAAACTGGGATTTTAATAACTGCAGTTGACATGGCTAAGTAAATAAAAGAATACTCATTTTGCAATGTGAATGGCTCTTAAAAGAGCCTTTGGTTGTGCATAGTGTAGTCTATGGTGTTGCCAGGGAACAGCACCCTCGTCAAAGAAGTAGGAGGTGCAGATCTCCCGCACACGGATTGCCTCTCTTGCTGCGTTGTTGGACCCCATCTTTGAAACATCCTGCAGAACAGCAGACTTCTCCTCTGGCACACGGCGGCGAGCTGCAGATCCCCTCCTGGTCCTCGTGTCTATCCTCATGAAGTTATGCAGGACACAGGTAGCCTTCACACACCTTCCTCCAGGAGGCAGTCCCAGATGGCCCTGGTCACCCAACATTGCACAGTAACTGTAGGCAATCATTTTGAAGGAATCTCCAGTTACAAGGTATCTGTAGGAATATGGAAGACAAATGCAATTCTTAGACTTTTACATCACCAGGTCATTGTGGATTACTAAAGTATAATATCCCTGATAACAAATCATAACATTGGATTAATAGATGCATGGGCACACATATGTGCTTGTGACAATAACAGGATCATATCAAGGATAGCATCACAAATTAATAGATAAATACCACTTGAAGCTTGATGATGAGTTGATCACTTGTGCAGTGCTAAGGCAAAAACAAAAATGTGCACCCCTTTGAGTCCCCAGGACCAGGACTGAGAACCACTGCCCTTCCTATGTAGACAGGCTTTCATAGCTCTCTTTAACTGAGGACAGAACCTCACAAGAAACAGACTTCATTCCAGTCAAATTACACTGCACTGAATATTATGTTACTATTATCTCTATCCTCACTTCTAGGGACAGGAACTACACAAAAGTACCTGCACTATCCAGAATAGCCTACTCTCTCACTGACAGTTGGGGCTGCTATCCTTTCACCCTCCTCCATGGCTGTTAGCTAGCTACGTTTGGAGTTTGTTTTTTACAGTGATAAATACATCAAGATAGCTAGCTAATATGAACTTAGGCAGATGGTGATATTTCATTCACTTAGCTAGCTATCTATACAGTATGTGAAATTGGCTAGCTAGCTCATTTAGCAGCTCATTTGAGTTAGCCTGCACTGTAGCTAATAATGCATAATTTTTTTACATTTTCAAAATGTATTTACTTACTTGAATAGGTTCTCCCAGCCATGTGGATAATTGGAAACAGGGATGCAAAGTTTGTTTGTCACCAGAGCGTTTTAGAGGATATTACTATTGAACTATGTACCCATTTAATAACCAGGCCTTCATATAAACTTGCTATGCTGAATTCTTAACGAACATTTTTACATTTACATTTTAGTCATTTAGCAGACACTCTGATCCAGAGCGACTTACAGTAGTGAATGCATACATTTCATTTCATGCATTTTTTTTTGTACTGGCCCCCCCGTGGCAATCGAACCCACAACCCTGGCGTTGCACACACCATGCGGCGTTGCAAACACCATGCTCTACCAACTGAGCCACAGGGAAGCGAATATGCTGCCAGCACGCCTACAAGCGAGTCACAATGGGCAGTCTAAGTGGCAACATGCAATTTACCGCTATCTGGTGTACATTCAGCTAACATTTTGGTTAACGTTAGCTACCTCTGTGGCTTGAGACTGCTAGCTAACAGTAAACGGACAGGAAACAGCTCTGACAGGACTGATTCTTGCAGATAGGCTACAATGTGAATTTGTGGTAAGTTAGAACAGAAGTATTCACTACTATAGACTTTGGTCATAATGAAAGCTTTGTTAACCAATATGTTTTTAAGTGAGGCTGCCTGTAAATTACAGTGTAACAGATGTTGCGAGCTAGCTAACGGTAACGTTAACAGTGTCTTTTAAATTCGACATAAGTTATGTGGTGATGATATCTACTTAACGTTGTATTTAATGTAGTTTTGCTATCTGTGCCAGGCTATAAATGAGACATGACGTAACATCATGCACATATCTTTTCATACTCAATTGCTTTCATTCAGTAGGCAATTGCAACACAATTATCAGTAGCTCATGTGTAGATTAGTTGACATAGTGTTGATCACAATGTCATTGTATTATCCTCAATTTCTCAACTGTAAACTAGCTAACGACTAACGTTAGATGGATATACGGAAATTCTTCAAGAGAGGCAGTGCCAGCAGCTCTGCCGAAGGCCAATCCGGTGAGAAATGAAGATTTTACCAGTTCAAACAAACAAATTAAAACTGATTAATCACCTATTAAGCCTTGAGTTATTGTAAATATGAGTTTAATAACAATACATGTCAAAACACAGCAGACAAGAATGAGGGAAAGAAGCTGACAGGGCTGAGGGAGCATGTCTGATTAGTGATTAAAAAAAAGCGAGTAGATGTTTAAGTTTTCAGTTAAATTTGTACAGCAATCTGACAGCTTTTGTTAGGCAAATGAATGATGTTCATGATATCTTAAAGGGTCATGCAGAAAGAAAGGCTTCTGTGCAAGGCAGAGATCAACATATGAACTTTATAAGTGAGAGAGAGCAAGCATGCGCAAAGAGGGACAACAAACAGATCCAGAGGGAGAGGAACAGCGGAACAGATCCAGAGTGAGAGGAACAGCGGAACAGATCCAGAGTGAGAGGAACAGATCCAGAGTGAGAGGAACAGCGGAACAGATCCAGAGTGAGAGGAACAGCGGAACAGATCCAGAGTGAGAGCAACAGATCCAGAGTGAGAGGAACAGTGGAACAGATCCAGAGAGGGAGAAACAGCAGAACAGATCCAGGGTGAGAGGAACAGATCCAGAGTGAGAGGAACAGATCCAGAATGAGAGGAACAGTGGAACAGATCCAGAGAGGGAGAAACAGCAGAACAGATCCAGGGTGAGAGGAACAGATCCAGAGTGAGAGGAACAGCGGAACAGATCCAGAGTGAGAGGAACAGCGGAACAGATCCAGAGTGAGAGGAACAGATCCAGAGTGAGAGGAACAGCGGAACAGATCCAGAGTGAGAGGAACAGCGGAACAGATCCAGAGTGAGAGGAACAGATCCAGAGTGAGAGGAACAGCGGAACAGATCCAGAGTGAGAGGAACAGATCCAGAGTGAGAGCAACAGCGGAACAGATCCAGAGTGAGAGGAACAGATCCAGAGTGAGAGGAACAGCGGAACAGATCCAGAGTGAGAGCAACAGCGGAACAGATCCAGAGTGAGAGCAACAGCGGAACAGATCCAGAGTGAGAGCAACAGATCCAGAGTGAGGAACAGATCCAGAGTGAGGAACAGATCCAGAGTGAGAGGAACAGCGGAACAGATCCAGAGTGAGGAACAGATCCAGAGTGAGAGGAACAGAGGAACAGATCCAGAGAGGGAGGAACAGCGGAACAGATCCAGAGTGAGAGGAACAGCGGAACAGATCCAGAGTGAGAGGAACAGCGGAACAGATCCAGAGTGAGAGGAACAGCGGAACAGATCCAGAGTGAGAGGAACAGATCCAGAGTGAGAGGAACAGAGGAACAGATCCAGAGAGGGAGGAACAGCGGAACAGATCCAGAGTGAGAGGAACAGCGGAACAGATCCAGAGTGAGAGGAACAGATCCAGGGTGAGAGGAATAGCGGAACAGATCCAGAGTGAGAGGAACAGATCCAGAGTGAGAGGAACAGCGGAACAGATCCAGAGTGAGCAACAGATCCAGAGTGAGGAACAGATCCAGAGTGAGGAACAGATCCAGAGTGAGAGGAACAGTGGAACAGATCCAGAGTGAGGAACAGATCCAGAGTGAGAGGAACAGATCCAGAGTGAGAGGAACAGCGGAACAGATCCAGAGTGAGAGGAACAGCGGAACAGATCCAGAGTGAGAGGAACAGATCCAGAGTGAGAGGAACAGCGGAACAGATCCAGAGTGAGAGGAACAGCGGAACAGATCCAGAGTGAGAGGAACAGCGGAACAGATCCAGAGTGAGAGGAACAGCGGAACAGATCCAGAGTGAGAGCAACAGATCCAGAGTGAGGAACAGATCCAGAGTGAGGAACAGATCCAGAGTGAGAGGAACAGCGGAACAGATCCAGAGTGAGGAACAGATCCAGAGTGAGAGGAACAGATCCAGAGTGAGAGGAACAGAGGAACAGATCCAGAGTGAGAGGAACAGAGGGACAGATCCAGAGTGAGAGGAACAGATCCAGAGTGAGAGGAACAGAGCAACAGATCCAGAGTGAGAGGAACAGAGGGACAGATCCAGAGTGAGAGCAACAGCGGAACAGATCCAGAGAGGGAGGAACAGTGGAACAGATCCAGAGTGAGAGGAACAGCGGAACAGATCCAGAGTGAGAGGAACAGCGGAACAGATCCAGAGTGAGAGGAACAGATCCAGGGTGAGAGGAACAGCGGAACAGATCCAGGGTGAGAGGAACAGATCCAGAGTGAGAGCAACAGCGGAACAGATCCAGAGAGGGAGAAACAGCAGAACAGATCCAGGGTGAGAGGAACAGATCCAGAGTGAGAGGAACAGCGGAACAGATCCAGGGTGAGAGGAACAGATCCAGAGTGAGAGGAACAGCGGAACAGATCCAGAGTGAGAGGAACAGCGGAACAGATCCAGGGTGAGAGGAACAGATCCAGAGTGAGAGCAACAGCGGAACAGATCCAGAGAGGGAGAAACAGCAGAACAGATCCAGGGTGAGAGGAACAGATCCAGAGTGAGAGGAACAGCGGAACAGATCCAGAGTGAGAGGAACAGCGGAACAGATCCAGGGTGAGAGGAACAGATCCAGAGTGAGAGGAACAGCGGAACAGATCCAGAGTGAGAGGAACAGCAGAACAGATCCAGGGTGAGAGGAACAGATCCAGAGTGAGAGCAACAGCGGAACAGATCCAGAGAGGGAGAAACAGCAGAACAGATCCAGGGTGAGAGGAACAGATCCAGAGTGAGAGGAACAGCGGAACAGATCCAGAGTGAGAGGAACAGTGGAACAGATCCAGAGTGAGAGGAACAGCAGAACAGATCCAGGGTGAGAGGAACAGATCCAGAGTGAGAGCAACAGCGGAACAGATCCAGAGAGGGAGAAACAGCAGAACAGATCCAGGGTGAGAGGAACAGATTCAGTGAGAGCAACAGCGGAACAGATCCAGAGTGAGAGGAACAGATCCAGAGTGAGAGGAACAGCGGAACAGATCCAGAGTGAGAGGAACAGCAGAACAGATCCAGAGTGAGAGGAACAGCGGAACAGATCCAGAGTGAGAGCAACAGCGGAACAGATCCAGAGAGGGAGAAACAGCAGAACAGATCCAGAGTGTGAGGAACAGCGGAACAGATCCAGAGGGAGGAACAGCAGAACAGATCCAGAGTGAGAGGAACAGCGGAACAGATCCAGAGGAACAGATCCGGAGAGGGAGAAACAGCAGAACAGATCCAGAGTGTGAGGAACAGCGGAACAGATCCAGAGTGAGAGGAACAGTGGAACAGATCCAGAGTGAGAGGAACAGCGGAACAGATCCAGAGTGAGAGCAACAGCGGAACAGATCCAGAGGAACAGATCCAGAGAGAGAGGGACAACAAACAGATCCAGAGAAAGAAAGTAATCAAGCCACTGCAGCAACTCTTTCCAGAAATGAGAGCGATTTAGGTGACAAAGACACTGTGCCCAGACAAGTGAAGCTGAATAGCTACCCAAACAAAAGTTTTGTTACACAGAAAAGGGCATTTCAGCACTGCTGGTTTGAGAAAACAATTGGGGAAAGTACTCTGTCCACAAAAACACAGCTTTCTGCTTTCCATGTAGAGTTTTTGGCAAAAACATTACATTTGATGTTTTTGTTAGTAATGGCTGCAAAAACTGGAAAAAAAGCTTTGTTTTTCTTTAGTAAACATAAGATGGCACAAACACACAGAGACAGTGTTGAGGCATGGCAAAGCTACCAGGCAACTAGCAATCATGGGAACATTGCTCAGATTTTAACATCTGCCCATGCTAGTGATATTGCAGAGAGAAGGGCGTATCTGAGGAGAATTGTTGCGGTCACCTCAATGTTAGGAAGACAGGGACTCTCTTAACGTGCCAATGATGAATCTAGTGAAAGCACAAATAGAAGGAACTTTCTTGAATGTATGGAGCTTTTGAAGGAGTTTGACCCTTTCCTGCAAAGGTATAATACTTAATCAAATGTGACATCTCTCTCTCCAGAATCTCAGAATGACATGATCGAATGCTGTGCTCAAGAGATTACGGGCACCATAGTCTCTGAATGTCAAAGTCTGGAATGTATGCCATTATGGCGGATGAGACCAGGGATGGGCAGTCTGAACAGTTGGCTCTGTGTGTTAGGTATGTGACAGAGGGGACAGTTTGAGTTTATTTTTACAGGGACAGTGCACATTAATCAACGTTTCAGTAAAAGTGCTGGTTTTAGCCAGCCGGCTAATTTTCAACCGCAGTCACTGGGCAGGTTATTAAAAACTATTATAATGCAGACAATCATTGAGCAGTGAGCACACGCAGAGCAACATAGGACAAGCAAGACATAGCATACAGACAGAGCAACACAGCACAAAAAGCAACAAGACAAAATCCATAAAAGCAACAAAGTGTTTCCACACCACACAAGCTACAGACAACATGGAAAGCGGCAATACACAGCTAGGGATTATGTTCACAAATCTGATCGACCTTTAGCCATGTCTTCATGTTTTTTGTGAAAGTGTGATAGGTGGTGCAGGTATGTGTGTCTGATGGCAGTGTATTCCAGACATGGGAAGCTCTCACAGAGAAAGCAGATTGACTAAAGGTGTTTTTCCTTAAGGGAACTATACAGTCACCTCTCATGGCAGACCTTGTGGATCTGCTGCCATATGTTTGGGTTTTCTGTTTAACAAAAATACTGAGTGGAGGGGGAGCCAGGCCATTTAGGATCTTGAATACAAGACATGCGTCGGTGTATTGCACAAGATTTTCCCAACTCAGGAGCTCATGCTTTCTGAGGATGTAACGGTGATGATGGCTATTGGGCTTCCTATCAAGCACTTTGAGAGCCTGTTTGTAGACAGACTGAATGGGGTTTAATGTTGTACAGCAAGCTTGAGCACAACAAGTCAAGCAGTATGTTAAGTGGGGGAGTATCATAGATTTGAAGTACAGTTTTGCTACCTCTGTAGTCAAACAATTTTGTATAAATCGGAAATTAGCTAGGTTGAATTTGGTTATTTGAATGACCTTTTCACCTGCTTTTTAAAAGACAGTTAAGAAGCGTTTACTAGCAATAGCAGAAATCAAGTCATTTGATGCCCAATCGATAGCAAATAAGTTGCAACAGCAGCTCCAAATGAGAGGAGTAGCAGGCCTAAAGTGCATTGCACAGACCTATGATGGTGCAGCTGTCATGAGTGGGTCCAAAGGAGATGTGCAAGCACATTTCAGAGGGCTACATCCGGAGGCAATTTATGTACATTGCTATGCTCATGAGCTTAATTTGGTGTTGTGTCATACTTGCAGGGCTATTCCGGAGGCTGCTGAGTTTCAGTTTCTTGGAGAATGTGTATTCGTTTTTCAGTACATCCCTAGTTAACCACCACAAGTTCAAAGAAGCTCAGTCCAAACTTGGAATAGCATCAGCTGAACTTGTACAGTTCTCAAACACTCGCTGGGCATGCCAGCTGCGCTCCATAAATGCAGTCCTAGACACTAACTGCTATTGTTAATTGTCTATCTGCCATTGGGTCCCCCATGGCTGTTGGTCTGAGAGCAAAGCTTCATAAGTTCTCCACCGTGTATTTGCTACTGATGTTTCAGTCCCTTCTTTCTATAACTGAGGGACTACACAAGTTCCTCCAGAAAGAGACTGTAGACCTGGCAGAAGCTTGTTTTGGCAAACAAGCTGTATGTGAAACACTGATAGGCAAACGCACAGATGCATTTGCCACAGAACTCCTGGTTGCGTAAGACAATGGGTCAGAAAAGTCTTGCAAGTCTTGCAGCCATGTCCATTGAGGGTGAAGTGCTTGGGCCACTAAGCCACAATAGTGTTATTGACCGCTTTGCCACCTTTAAAAATAGGAGGTACACTTTGATGCGTCCACCCACAAAATAAGCATCAAAAGAGAGAAGCACGAGGAGCAGTTCTGTAATATAGGTTGTAATATTTGTTTGGGATCTTACTTTATCAGATTTTTTCATTTAGCTCATTAGTTGAATTTAGTTTTGCCCTATTGTGGATGATACTGTTTAAGATGTTCCATGTATCTAAATAATTGGGTTAATTTTGAGCAACAATTAACAAAAGGGTGAAACTTAAAAATATTTTTTTCTGATGGTGTAATGAACTCAGCAAAAAAAGAAACGTCCTCACTGTCAACTGCGTTTATTTTCAGCAAACTTAACATGTGTAAATATTTGTATGAACATAAGATTCAACAACTAAGACATAAACTGAACAAGTTCCACAGACATGTGACTAACATAAATTAAATAGTGTCCCTGAACAAAGGGGGGATCAAAATCAAAAGTAAGTCTGTATCTGGTGTGGCCACCAACTGCATTAAGTACTGTATTGCATCTCCTCCTCATGGACTGCACCAGATTTGCCAGTGACAAAACATTTGAATCGTGTCTGTTATAAAACTCCTACTGTATCACAGTGCAGTAAATAGATGGAGAATTCCTAACGCAAGACCTTCTCAATGGCCATCTCCTTGACTGCCTGATCCACTATGTTACGAACTTCCTCTTCAAACAGATGAAGCTGCAGCGCCATCAGGTCTTCCAAGGGTAATGCTGTCTATCATGGTGAAGTCCCCCTTCACAGACAGGAAGGTAGAACTATGTTACGTTCCCCAGTTTCTGTGTTGTAGTTTGTATATTTGTGAGTGTGTTTCAGGTAATGGCTTCCTGAAATTCTCCAAGCAGCTGATTGGTCGGCCCCATTGCTGATTGGAGAGCTGACCCCGCCCCCTCGTCAGGACGCAGCTGTCTCCAATTAACAACCCCACCTAAAGCTATATAAACCAGTGTTCTATTGACACAGAGATGATTGCAGGGAGATCTTTGCTGAGAGGAGGTTGATGGCAGAGGGATATAGATATATAGATATATGTTGGTTGTTTCGCAGAAAGAGCATTTGGTATGTACTTAGTTGTTGCTGAGAAACCTTATTATGTTCTGTGTTAGTTTGTTGCTCAGAGAGAGAGAGCTTCTTTAATGTCCTGAGTTAGTTGTTTTCTCAGTTTGTTGTGAAATCATTTGGAATATTCTGTTTCATTTGTTCCCAGGGGGGAAGGGGAAGGCACCTAGGGAGTGCTTAGGCAAGAGGCCCGCGGGCATACATAAACCGTAGTAGTTTACTGTCTATGCACACTAGGAAAGACCTGGGTGGACCATCCCCTGTATTTTGGTTAGTGCACCAGGTGGTGCTAGTTAGGTAAGTAGTGGGTAGGCAGGTAAGGTAGGAGAGGGGGCTTTGATATTTACTTTCTTTGCTTTGGTTCCGTCCAGCCCCTTTTCCCCAACCTTACCGCGTGAAGGAATAAATTCCCTGTTAACGGTATTCTCTGCCTATTTGTCTCCTTGCTCACACCTACACTTCCCTACCTTTTCACACCACGGAGAGTTAAGTTGTAGCAGGGTGTTGCGTTCCCTCTTTCTAGAGGCGTGCGTAACAAACTACATTTATCATCACGCCTCCTATCAGTAACATTATCCTCATTATCAAGTCATGCTTCTCCATTTTCACACCCATGACAACAAGACCTCATTGGAATGCACTGACTTGAAGTCACTCTGGACAAGAGCGTCTGTTAAATGGCCAAAATGTTCCAACATTTAAAAAGAGCCACACCACTAGCCGGACATGTAATGCATGGAGGGAAAATGGTCAAGGACAAAGCACCCCAGAAAAAGAAGAAATTCCCCATAGAAATGTCTTTCATCCAGCCATCATTTCTACAGCATGTTTTATGAATGGATTGATCTATTGGGATGCATGGGTCTGTCCCAAATTGCACGTTTTTCCATTTATAGTGCACTACTTTTGACTAGACCCCTATAGGCCCGAATCAAAATTAGTGCACTATAAAGTGATTGGAAATAGGGTGCCATTTGGGACATTTCTATTTATTGAATCTCTTGTCAGATCAGTGCTAGTTCCCTCTGTCACCTTGGTGGTGATGAGTTGAACCCTGTGGAGTTGCTGTATGGCCTGGTTCTGCAGCTCGCTGACAGCCCACAGTGACGTCAACAGGTTCTACACAGAGATCTAACCCACGATACACGTCCCTCACACGGGCCTCTTTGTACAGTTCATAGATGTCCTACACAAACAGAGGGTAGATAGTGATGACATATAACTGATAGGTTCAACACTAAGGCATCTAGTTGTTTGCTAACACATAGGGCATAATGACAGAATATACTGCAGAAGAGATGGGGAGGGTGGTGTGTGTGTGTGTGTGTGTGTGTGTTGATGCGTTAGGTAGGTAGATGATGTCACCTTGACAAACCTCCTGAGCTCTGTGCCCATCTGTCCATGTTTATCTCCCTCCACTTGGTCATTGTCCAGACCTCCACACTGCACTGCATAGATGAATATACACAAGTGAATGAATGGGGATGGGGAGCCTTAATAGGATCGTGTTGAAGGTACCAGCAACACACTGGTGTTATCCTAGAGAGAGAGAAGGGCTTCCACACCTCTGGTGTTATATTATGGTGTTATCCTAGAGAGAGAGGAGAGGGCTTCCACAGCTCTGGGGTTATATTATGGTGTTATCCTAGAGACAGAGAAGGGGGCTTCCACTGCTCTGGGGTTATATTATGGTATTATCCTAGAGAGAGAGGAGAGGGCTTCCACAGCTCTGGGGTTATATTATGGTATTATCCTAGAGAGAGAGGAGAGGGCTTCCACAGCTCTGGTGTTATATTATGGTATTATCCTAGAGAGAGAGGAGAGGGCTTCCACAGCTCTGGGGTTATATTATGGTGTTATCCTAGAGAGAGAGGAGGGCTTCCACAGCTCTGGTGTTATATTATGGTATTATCCTAGAGAGAGAGGAGAAGGCTTCCACAGCTCTGGGGTTATATTATGGTATTATCCTAGAGAGAGAGGAGAGGGCTTCCAAAGCTCTGGTGTTATATTATGGTGTTATCCTAGAGAGAGAGGAAAGGGCTTCCACAGCTCTGGGGTTATATTATGGTATTATCCTAGAGAGAGAGGAGAGGGCTTCCACTGCTCTGGGGTTATATTATGGTGTTATCCTAGAGAGAGAGGAGAGGGCTTCCACAGCTCTGGGGTTATATTATGGTATTATCCTAGAGAGAGAGGAGAGGGCTTCCAAAGCTCTGGTGTTATATTATGGTATTATCCTAGAGAGAGAGGAGAGGGCTTCCACTGCTCTGGGGTTATATTATGGTGTTATCCTAGAGAGAGAGGAGGGCTTCCACAGCTCTGGTGTTAAATTATGGTATTATCCTAGAGAGAGAGGAGAGGGCTTCCACAGCTCTGGGGTTATATTATGGTATTATCCTAGAGAGAGAGGAGAGGGCTTCCAAAGCTCTGGTGTTATATTATGGTGTTATCCTAGAGAGAGAGGAGAGGGCTTCCAAAGCTCTGGTGTTATATTATGGTGTTATCCTAGAGAGAGAGGAGAGGGCTTCCACAGCTCTGGAGTTATATTATGGTGTTATCCTAGAGAGAGAGGAGAGGGCTTCCACAGCTCTGGGGTTATATTATGGTATTATCCTAGAGAGAGAGGAGAGGGCTTCCACAGCTCTGGGGTTATATTATGGTGTTATCCTAGAGAGAGAGGAGAGGGCTTCCACAGCTCTGGGGTTATATTATGGTATTATCCTAGAGAGAGAGGAGAGGGCTTCCACAGCTCTGGAGTTATATTATGGTGTTATCCTAGAGAGAGAGGAGAGGGCTTCCAAAGCTCTGGTGTTATATTATGGTATTATCCTAGAGAGAGAGAGGAGAGGGCTTCCACAGCTCTGGAGTTATATTATGGTGTTATCCTAGAGAGAGAGGAGAGGGCTTCCACAGCTCTGGGGTTATATTATGGTGTTATCCTAGAGAGAGAGGAGAGGGCTTCCACAGCTCTGGTGTTATATTATGGTGTTATCCTAGAGAGAGAGGAGAGGGCTTCCACAGCTCTGGTGTTATATTATGGTATTATCCTAGAGAGAGAGGAGAGGGCTTCCACAGCTCTGGGGTTATATTATGGTGTTATCCTAGAGAGAGAGGAGAGGGCTTCCACAGCTCTGGTGTTATATTATGGTGTTATCCTAGAGAGAGAGGAGAGGGCTTCCACTGCTCTGGGGTTATATTATGGTGTTATCCTAGAGAGAGAGGAGGGCTTCCACAGCTCTGGTGTTATATTATGGTGTTATCCTAGAGAGAGAGGAGAGGGCTTCCACAGCTCTGGGGTTATATTATGGTGTTATCCTAGAGAGAGAGGAGAGGGCTTCCACAGCTCTGGGGTTATATTATGGTATTATCCTAGAGAGAGAGGAGAGGGCTTCCACAGCTCTGGTGTTATATTATGGTGTTATCCTAGAGAGAGAGGAGAGGGCTTCCACAGCTCTGGGGTTATATTATGGTATTATCCTAGAGAGAGAGGAGAGGGCTTCCACAGCTCTGGTGTTATATTATGGTGTTATCCTAGAGAGAGAGGAGAGGGCTTCCACAGCTCTGGAGTTATATTATGGTGTTATCCTAGAGAGAGAGGAGAGGGCTTCCACAGCTCTGGGGTTATATTATGGTGTTATCCTAGAGAGAGAGGAGAGGGCTTCCACAGCTCTGGAGTTATATTATGGTATTATCCTAGAGAGGAGAGGGCTTCCACAGCTCTGGTGTTATATTATGGTCTTATCCTAGAGAGAGAGGAGAGGGCTTCCACAGCTCTGGTGTTATATTATGGTATTATCCTAGAGAGAGAGAGAGAGAGAGAGGAGAGGGCTTCCACAGCTCTGGAGTTATATTATGGTATTATCCTAGAGAGAGAGGAGAGGGCTTCCACAGCTCTGGTGTTATATTATGGTATTATCCTAGAGAGAGAGAGAGAGAGAGAGAGGAGAGGGCTTCCACAGCTATGGGGTTATATTATGGTATTATCCTAGAGAGAGAGAGGAGAGGGCTTCCAGAGCTCTGGGTTATATTATGGTATTATCCTAGAGAGAGGAGAGGGCTTCCACAGCTCTGGTGTTATATTATGGTGTTATCCTAGAGAGAGAGGAGAGGGCTTCCACAGCTCTGGGGTTATATTATGGTATTATCCTAGAGAGAGAGGAGAGGGCTTCCACAGCTCTGGGGTTATATTATGGTATTATCCTAGAGAGAGAGGAGAGGGCTTCCACAGCTCTGGGGTTATATTATGGTATTATCCTAGAGAGAGAGGAGAGGGCTTCCACAGCTCTGGAGTTATATTATGGTGTTATCCTAGAGAGAGAGGAGAGGGCTTCCACAGCTCTGGTGTTATATTATGGTGTTATCCTAGAGAGAGAGAAGAGGGCTTCCACAGCTCTGGAGTTATATTATGGTATTATCCTAGAGAGAGAGAGGAGAGGGCTTCCACAGCTCTGGGGTTATATTATGGTGTTATCCTAGAGAGAGAGAGGAGAGGGCTTCCACAGCTCTGGGTTATATTATGGTGTTATCCTAGAGAGAGAGGAGAGGGCTTCCACAGCTCTGGTGTTATATTATGGTATTATCCTAGAGAGAGAGGAGAGGGCTTCCACAGCTCTGGGGTTATATTATGGTATTATCCTAGAGAGAGAGGAGAGGGCTTCCACAGCTCTGGGGTTATATTATGGTGTTATCCTAGAGAGAGAGGAGAGGGCGTCCACAGCTCTGGTGTTATATTATGGTGTTATCCTAGAGAGAGAGGACAGGGCTTCCACAGCTCTGGAGTTATATTATGGTGTTATCCTAGAGAGAGAGGAGAGGGCTTCCACAGCTCTGGTGTTATATTATGGTATTATCCTAGAGAGAGAGGACAGGGCTTCCACAGCTCTGGAGTTATATTATGGTGTTATCCTAGAGAGAGAGGACAGGGCTTCCACAGCTCTGGGGTTATATTATGGTATTATCCTAGAGAGAGAGGAGAGGGCTTCCACAGCTCTGGGGTTATATTATGGTATTATCCTAGAGAGAGAGGAGAGGGCTTCCACAGCTCTGGGGTTATATTATGGTGTTATCCTAGAGAGAGAGGAGAGGGCTTCCACAGCTCTGAGGTTATATTATGGTATTATCCAGGTCAAACAGCCTGTCTCTGAGCACCTGTCTGTCCCTGACCGCCAGCAGGTGTCCCATCACCTCCAATAAGACACCATGGTCGCCCTCAGACACAGCCTGCCTCAGCCCCTCGTCTGTGGCCTGTACAAACTGCTCCAGCTCATCCAGACTGGGAGGGTAGGGGAACCATGGATGTAATGTTTAAAAAGTAGATAGTGTTGACTAAATTAGAGGTCAAGTCTTAAACAGTAAATAGCCTCTGAAGTGTGTGCAATGTTTTTCTCCTGATCATAGCTCTACCAATAAACAATGTTTTTCTCCTGATCATAGCTCCACCAATGAACAATGTTTTTCTCCTGATCATAGCTCCACCAATAAACAATGTTTTTCTCCTGATCATAGCTCTACCAATAAACAATGTTTTTCTCCTGATCATAGCTCTACCAATAAACAATGTTTTCTCCTGATCAGAAATCCACCAATAAACAATGTAGTTTTTTTTGGTTTGCTGTTATGATGTAAATGATTCTGCTGCTGAACCCAACCCCTCCTGACAACACACACTTGGAAGGAGCACACATTGAATTCTGCCTGATTAATGAAAAGACGTTCACCTGTCAGTGACGTATGTCATAAGATGTTCCTTGAACATCCAGCTCCACTTCTTAATGATGTTCAGAAGACTAATCTTGAATGACTTGATATCTACTCAACCATCCACCAAACACTCTAAAGTCCACCAGCTTCATAGTAATCAATCTGGAAAGTCAAGCAGAAACTGAATTAGAAATCACCTAATTTAGTGACAAATTTGAGTATTGCAATCTTTTAAAATGTCTTCTAGGATTGCAACATTCCTGTAGATCTCCCCAAATTCCCTGGTTTTCCAGAAATCTCTGTTGGAAAATTCCCAGAATAAACAGGAAATCAGGGAATCATCCAAAACGGATTACTGACAAAACAGGGAATTTTGAATAAAGTTACTGGAATTTTGCAACCCTAGTCTCTGTAGAGTTTTACAATGTCCTAAAGTGTAGTCAAACTTTCACATTGTGAGTCTGCTTGTGTAACAGTTTTGCTTCCGTCCCTCTCCTTGCCCCGAACCTCTGAGAGCCCTCTATCCATCCTGGCTGTAACGGTTGGGATGGGGAGGACCGTTTTTCCAAAGAACTGTCCCCTAACCATGGACAGACACCTTGTTCCTCGTGTTCTCTGAATGGCCAACCACGTCTTGTGACATCAAACGCGGCCACGTCTGATGGTTCTTCTCCTTGGACAGTAGTGGCACACACACACCTTGACAAACTAGATTAGTAAAAGTAGACCTTCTCTATCTGTTCATGTCTATGGTCTTCGGGATAAACACGCATGTACTGTAGTCATTGACTACATCTTAATACGATGACTACATGTGGATATTTTGTCACCTTGACCAAATAGAGAAGGCAAAATCTCTCTTGATATTTATTGGTCTTTGGTATAAACAAGCAGCGACAAATATTCCCTTTAATCTATCAATATAGGTCTAACCTTATTTCATGCTAGTTGTTTAATTATTTAACATAATTCAGGTCCAAATTATTTAGTGGACTGACTGATTGTAATATGGATTGGTGACTGGGTAAAAAAAACACTTGATTACCTGTTCAACAGTGAATGACATGTGGAAGAGGAGGCTGGGAGACCGAGCCAAAAAGTACGTTTCCTGCAGTTTTCAGCAATGATGGACACAGCTCTCTTCTTGAGAACATAACATTATTTGTTTTTAGAAGCAGGTAAGGCCTAAAGATTGATTTATAAGAGTTAGAAATTACAGGCAGTAGCCATGACAATGTTCCACTGTATAAAATGTCTCCTTGCTCATAGACCCAAAACAATCATGTGTTTACAGCACTAATAACACATTCAAGTACTACAGTTACTAAGTAACCTGCCGGCCTTACCTCGGGGAGCACCAGTCGACGGTAGAGTAAAAAAACAATACTTTGCTTTTCAAAGACACCTTTCAGAACTGTCTTACTATCCTCGACTGTAACACACTTCTCCCAGGTTTCCTGCCTCACTTCCAAAATCCGACAAACGTTTGTTTTTATAAACTTTACTCTGTCATCCTCCTAAAAGGGAGGAACATTCTCCTCGACAGACATGTTTCTTCCTGACAATTCCTTGTCACTAAACTTCAAACTTGTGTCACTATATAGCGTTACTTCAATCCGGGGGAAAGTATGTAACAATTTCTCACTATTTGACGAACTAATCATGATTGACGTGAGAGGTATGCATGTTCTCCTGCGCCAGATTTTCCTTTGCCGTTAAATGTTAGTGGGCGGTGGAGCGTCTCGTTTCCTTGTATCTTGTATCTTCAAAGAGAAAACCACTCCTGGAAAAACAAATCTTCCCAAATTGCTCAGTAGTTGTAGGTCTTTTCAAACCATATTTAGGGTTGGGGAGTAACGGATTACATGTCATATGTTACATGTAAGAGATTACAAAAACGGTAACTGTATTCCGTTACGTTACCAGCAAAAATATTGTAATCAGATTACAGACACTTTTGAAAAAACTAGATTACTTCGAGGATTACTTTTAAATTCAGAAAAGATGTTTACGAAAAAAAATATTTGACACTGTTTTCTCAATGAAATTCAAATCAGCATCGAAAACAATCTCAAATTCAAGGTGGTTCCACTTGAGCGAGTCTGACCACAACTCAGAGACCACTATGATGACACACCAAATGTGTTTGATGGATCGCGGGAAAAGAGCAGCAATAGCCTTTTGTAGGCTACAGTCCAAGCTATGTCTTCTATTGGTGCGACTGCTGTCGGCATCCAAAGATTATCCAACTTGAATAAACGCTTGGAGGTAAGGATGACAGCAGTGCTGTAGTCTACAGCGATACGGATATCATTTATTGATATCTACATAGCGCGTTTGATGTTAATCCCACTGCTGCTCTCTCATTTAGCTATTTGCGCCTTACTGGTTGTGGATGGCTGTTCACAAATCTAAATGTGTATTTATCCCAATAATGGTTGAATTCAAGAAGTTTAGACTGGCTATCAATCATTGTTGTTGAAACTAGTGGACAGCCAGTGAAGAAATGCGCTCGTGCGGATCCCAGCCTATGGAATAAAAGTGGGGCTTTTATCAGTGGTGGAAAAAGTACTCAATTGTCATACTTGAGTAAAAGTAAAGATACCTTAATAGAAAATGACTCAAGTAAAAGTGAAAGTCACCCAGTAAAATACTACTTGAGTAAAAGTCACAATTTTCTTGTTTTTTTATTTATTTATGTATAGTCAAGGGCACACTCCAACACATACTTTACAAATAAAGCATTTGTGTTTAGTGAGTCCACCAGATCAGAGGCAGTAGGGTTGACCAGGGATGTTCTCTTGACAAGTCTGTGAATTGGACCATTTCCCTGTGCTGCTAAGCATTCAAAATGTAATGAGTACTTTTGGGTGTCAGGGAAAATGTATGGAGTAAAAAGTACATAATTTTCTTTAGGAATGTAGTGAAGTAAAAGTAAAAGTTGTCAAAAATATAAATAGTAAAGTACAGACACTAAAAAAAACTACTTAAGTAAAAAATACTACATAAGGTACTACATAAGTACTTTACACCACTGGCTTATATTGCTCAATCTAATTAATGCTGATAAAAAATACATCCATAGGCCTAATGGACACATGCTCAAACTTGCACACTTTTGATAGACTTAAAGGGGCAATCTGAAGTTGCTACCTCAATTTTTGGACTTATAAATTATATATATATTAATGTAAAGATATAATTTCATCGTATTATTATTATATGTAGTAGAAAGCGATGGGTTAGAAAAAGCCTACATAACCAACCCATAAAGTCAAATGTAACATCCATATTTGGCCAGCTATGTAAACTTTAACATTTATGTATCCTGCAATAGATCATTCAATTGGTAACATACATTTTTGTCTTCTTCGAATGCCTCTTAAGGGGAAAGTAATCTAAAAGTAACTGAATGTAATCAGATTACGTTACTGAGTTTGGGTAATCCAAACCTTACTTTACTGATTACAATTTTGGACAGGTACAGTAATTAGTAACTGTAACAGATTACATTTAGAAAGTAACCTACAGTACCCAACCCTGACAATATTTTATAAGAATGACTAGTTGACTACAGAAAGACCATTGCAAATGTAAGTAGTGGAATAACCTAAATTGCAATCCAGGGTAATAAATTCACATGCATTGATGTAGAATTGTGTTTGGACAATATTCAACATGTAGATCAGACTGTTAAATGCAATACAATTGTATTGTATTGAACTGATGATCCCAACTGTAGGCCTAGGTGTTGTCCTTTGCGACTATGGGGCCCAGGGGGTGATCATCTCAATTTTAAGGGTTTGTGTGTACAATGCTGTCCAATGTCCATGGCAACAGACAGTCCTGTGACAGGGGCTGAACTCATCCCAGCCTTCTAAAGCCCTAACACTGGTCAGGGTAGATAAGGAGAGGAGCGGAGAAGTGTAATTTCACTAGCACGTGAGTGCAGAACTAGTAGACATGCATGTGGTGAGTCCATCCATATAGTAATTGTGCTGAAATTTAATATATTTAGATAAGGTTAGCAGCCCATAAGCCGATGCATTTCAGAGTTATATTGATGATCACTAAGGTTAATATAACCATATTGATTATCAATTTCCACAACACAAAGACAAATATACCCAAGAACCTTCACCCCTCATAATGCGATTATGAATCATGCAAACATGAAAATATGTTTTTGCCATTATCTCCAAATTCAGCACTCTCAATTATAGAGTCCTGTATAAGAGGATGACAAATGTGGGAACTTGTCTTCTTGAATTCTTGAGATGTGGTCAATAATGCAATTACCTGCAAATAATGACAGCCATTTTGTAAAATTTGCCTACAGTTCCTTATTATTAACATTACTACTTCCAGATTACAGCAACCTGACCTATGTTGTGTTTCCTTTCTTGCACAGGCTACACCAGGGGAAGGAAACCCTGGTCCTGGAGTGCTGCAGACACTTCATGTGTTTGATTTAACCAACCTGGAAGACCAGGTGTGTTGAATTTAGACAATCACTGAACCTATCAGTTAGCTCAGTTGGTCAGGTGTGGTGCCTAGTTGGAACAAAATCCTGCAATACCTGTGGCACTGCATGAACAGGGTTGCCTAGCCCTGGGCTACAGAGTAGGCTACCTATTACCCCAGGGTTTTACTCGGTTCTACTCAACACGTGGTAGTGTTGAGTAGACCAACCCTCACCTTTGATGTAGGCTAGATAGCTAGAGTCAGACAGCATGTCTAGGATGCCCCCTGCTGGATATAGGCAGCCTACCAAGGGCGCATCGGCCTTTCACGCAGGTGTTCTTCTCCAGCGGGATAGATTGCCCATGACCTTGTTTTCTTTATGAGCTTTCTATTTACGTTTTGGGTGTTGAACAGTCTCGAGAATCAGGGGGCTTTGTCTCATGGGATTTAACTCGATTTTTAACCTCTTTTAAGTGACAAAACAGTTGAATCGCTAAAATTAATCACTGAAATCAAAGTAATTAAAATAATAACAAACTTTAGTGTAGTTGGAAGAAATGTGCTCTCCAAATGTCTGCAGAAAGATTGAAATAAAATTGGCCTATTCTTGATGAACGGCATGTCACCACGTCAGAAGGGAAATAAAAGCCTAGTTTTCTGACTCTCAAGACGATGATACGTTTGATTATGAAGAATTATGACGTTGCATTGGGTCGGTTAGCTATCATGTCCTGCAGAGGGCACTGCTTTGTCTCTTTTAGCAGACTTCTCTCAAGACAACGCAAGACTTTTTCATGCCTCTGAGTTCCCTTCGCATTATGCAACAGAGTGAAATACAACGGTGAGTTTTTAACATGTAATCCTGACAAGAACTGGCCTATTAGATCAGATTGTGCGATTTCAACATTGAGGAGGTGTGTTTTTCAGTAGCCTCGTCTATTTTTACAGCAATTAGGCAAACGTCTGTACGCCAGCAGTGCCACTAAAATGCAGTCAAATGTAGGCTAACTTTATACCATAATAAACTGCATCACTGTGTCATGTGTGAATTAATAAAGACAATGTCAGTGATGAAATGAATAGGGCCAACGGATAGGCCTACAACACAACACAAACATAGTTGTACGCTATTCCATCAGTCTGAAAGTGTAGCCTAACATGGTAACGGCTATGTGGCTGTCGGAAAGCCCATAGCTATCGATGGAAATAGTTCATCTTTACACGCACATGTTGTGTAACTTTAATGTAGAAATGTAGGATGTATTTTTAACTGCTAAAGAAGTGAATATCGTACAATTTGAACAGCATGAAGTCAATAGTCCTACTAACAACCTGAGCGAGTATTATTTATTAGTATAGACTAATGTTGGCGTATGTATTTGTTTATTTATTTCGGCTATTTATTTTATCATGGAATTCCTTACATACCCATATTATTATTATTATTAAATGGGTCTATAAAGACAACAACAAAAAAAGCAAAACATCTCGATAGATGTGAATGCAGATGTGAGCCCACATCAAACCTAATAGTCTAAAATCAACGAAGCATTTACTAAAAAATAATCCATTTTGATAAACAAACAAACACGTATTTTCTTTTTATGCCGCTGGAATTGTGTTACAGCAGAGAGACTAGTATGTCAAATCCGGCCCCATGCAGGTTTCCCATGAGGCCACTGCTGTGTTATGTAAGCCCCCGAATGAACAAATTTGTTATCCCACACCCGAGGGCATCTGTTGATGGATACGCTGTCCTGGGGGACAGAGTAAAGCTCCAGTACAACAGCCGGCGCTTATCTTGAAAGGCTTGTTTTAAGTGTTCCTCTGTTAATATACAAAAGATTTAAGGACACCCATTACCTGACTATTGTCGTATAATCCCATGGTTTTGTGTTAAACGTGCACAGTTGATAGTTTGGACATATGTCTGCTGCTTAAATATCCAATTCAGCCGTTTTTATCTCAATATCAAAACATTTCTTGGTAATAATTAAGTACCTTACTGTGATTGTTTTCAATTAAAATGTTCAAAACTAAACAAAAAGAGCTTTCTCAAGCAATAATTTGCTAGGACTGTCTGAGTGGGAGGAGAAAACTGAAAATGATCTGTTATTGGCAGAGAGGTTTGGAACTTTCTTTATTATTGGTCTATTAACTAATTTACCACCTGGTGATGTCACCAGGCAGGCCAAAACTCCATTCCACCGAAACAGTTAGACATTTCAGGCGGTCTTTTCAAACAGCTCTTACACTAAAAGGCCATTATCATAATTTTCACAATTCAACAGTATTATTCCAACCTCATTGTGTGGAATAATATAAAACACTGGAAATCACTTTTTTGACTGCACTGGGCCTTCAAGGGTTTTAGTATTCATTTACAGGCTTTCAATATTTGATTTATTGCAGGTATATCCCACCAAACGATGTCAGCAAATTATAATGTAATCTTTAATCAAAATAAGCTAAATATATTAAAGCCATAATATTCTATAATTAGGACCTAACCAGTATATTGTCCGTTAATGTGAGTCACACAAAACAATTTTTCACTATTTAAATAGTCCAGAATATTGAAAGATACATGCATATCTTATTCGCTTAGAATTTCACATCACTCCATGTCGCTCTCTTTAAAAACATGAAATACTGAAAACTGTATCTCAAAACCCAAGAAAAAAGTGTGTGTATGTGTGTTTAAACAGCGAGACCAAAAACGTGGCAAAAATATTTGATCAAATGGAGCCATAAGTAATAGCCTAATATAATGTATTGTACAGCAACCCTTCCAAGACATGGCCTGCGGGTCCTGCACAGTGACCCATGGTAGCACTGTTAGTGCACAGGGGAGGGTTTGGTGTGTGTAGTGGGTGTGGAGGGGTGTGGAGAACTTAGACTAAGGGGAGTGGTGGGACACTGAGGGGAGGGGAGAGGAGGGGTGGGGTGGGACACTGAGGGGAGGGGAGAGGAGGGGTGGGGTGGGACACTGAGGGGAGGGGAGTGGTGGGACACGGAGGGGAGGGGAGGGGTGGGGTGGGACACTGAGGGGAGGGGAGAGGAGGGGTGGGGTGGGACACGGAGGGGAGGGGAGTGGTGGGACACGGAGGGGAGGGGTGGGGTGGGACACTGAGGGGAGGGGAGAGGAGGGGGTGGGGTGGGGTGGGACACTGAGGGGAGGGGAGAGGAGGGGTGGGGTGGGACACTGAGGGGAGGGCGAGGAGGGGTGGGGTGGGACACGGAGGGGAGAGGAGGGGTGGGGTGGGACACTGAGGGGAGAGGAGGGGTGGGGACACTGAGGGGAGGGGAGGGGTGGGGTGGGACACTGAGGGAAGGGGAGAGGAGGGGTGGGGTGGGACACTGAGGGGAGAGGAGGGGTGGGACACAGAGGGGAGGGGAGGGGTGGGGTGGGACACTGAGGGGAGGGGAGGGGTGGGGTGGGACACTGAGGGAAGGGGAGAGGAGGGGTTGGGTGGGACACTGAGGGGAGAGGAGGGGTGGGGTGGGACACTGAGGGGAGAGGAGGGGTGGGACACTGAGGGGAGGGGAGGGGTGGGGTGGGACACTGAGGGAAGGGGAGAGGAGGGGTGGGGTGGGACACTGAGGGGAGAGGAGGGGTGGGACACTGAGGGGAGGGGAGGGGTGGGGTGGGACACTGAGGGAAGGGGAGAGGAGGGGTGGGGTGGGACACTGAGGGGAGAGGAGGGGAGGGGAGAGGAGGGGTGGGGTGGGACACTGAGGGGAGAGGAGGGGTGGGGCACTGAGGGGAGGGGAGGGGTGGGGTGGGACACTGAGGGAAGGGGAGAGGAGGGGTGGGGTGGGACACTGAGGGGAGAGGAGGGGAGGGGGAGAGGAGGGGTGGGGTGGGACACTGAGGGGAGAGGAGGGGAGGGGAGAGGAGGGGTGGGGTGGGACACTGAGGGGAGAGGAGGGGTGGGACACTGAGGGGAGGGGAGGGGTGGGGTGGGACACTGAGGGAAGGGGAGAGGAGGGGTGGGGTGGGACACTGAGGGGAGAGGAGGGGAGGGGAGAGGAGGGGTGGGGTGGGACACTGAGGGGAGGGGAGAGGAAGGGTGGGGTGGGACACTGAGAGGAGGGGTGGGACACTGAGGGAGAGGAGGGGTGGGGTGGGGTGGGACACTGAGGGGAGAGGAGGGGAGGGGTGGGGTGGGACACTGAGGGGAGAGGAGGGGTGGGGTGGGGTGGGACACTGAGGGGAGAGGGAGAGGAGGGGTGGGGTGGCGTAGGGGGCTGGGACCAGACTGTGGAGGAGACCTGTGGGGCCGGGACTGGGACTCCTGAGGATTCCCAGTCCACTTGTGTCTGAAGGGCTGGATGGTTTATTCCACTTAATCAGCATCCTCTGAGACTGGCACTACCCCTGTGGTCATAAGACCTGCATGGGGTCACTGTGGAGGAGTCCAAATGAAGTGAGGCCCACGGAGACAATGGCTCTGTCAATCAGACTTAACCTGACTTACTTGTGTGATTATTCACTCCATAAATGCAAATTAAATCTCTCCAGTGTTATTTTAGTATAACATACAGGACAATATTGGACCATAGGAAGAGTTATTTTAGTATAACATACAGGACAATATTGGGCCGTAGGTAAGTTATTTTAGTATAACATACAGGACAATATTGGACCATAGGAAGAGTTATTTTAGTATAACATACAGGACAATATTGGACCATAGGAAGAGTTATTTTAGTATAACATACAGGACAATATTGGGCCGTAGGTAAGTTATTTTACTGTAACATACAGGACAATATTGGGCCGTAGGAAGAGTTATTTTAGTATAACATACAGGACAATATTGGGCCGTAGGTAAGTTATTTTACTGTAACATACAGGACAATATTGGACCGTAGGTAAGTTATTTTACTGTAACATACAGGACAATATTGGGCCGTAGGTAAGTTATTTTAGTATAACATACAGGACAATATTGGACCATAGGAAGAGTTATTTTACTGTAACATACAGGACGATATTGGGCCGTAGGTAAGTTATTTTACTGTAACATACAGGACAATATTGGGCCGTAGGTAAGTTATTTTAGTATAACATACAGGACAATATTGGGCCGTAGGTAAGTTATTTTAGTATAACATACAGGACAATATTGGACCATAGGAAGAGTTATTTTACTGTAACATACAGGACAATATTGGGCCGTAGGTAAGTTATTTTACTGTAACATACAGGACAATATTGGACCATAGGAAGAGTTATTTTACTGTAACATACAGGACAATATTGGGCCATAGGAAGAGTTATTTTAGTATAACATACAGGACAATATTGGGCCGTAGGTAAGTTATTTTACTGTAACATACAGGACAATATTGGGCCGTAGGTAAGTTATTTTACTGTAACATACAGGACAATATTGGGCCGTAGGTAAGTTATTTTAGTATAACATACAGGACAATATTGGGCCGTAGGTAAGTTATTTTACTGTAACATACAGGACAATATTGGACCGTAGGTAAGTTATTTTAGTATAACATACAGGACAATATTGGACCATAGGAAGAGTTATTTTAGTATAACATACAGGACAATATTGGGCCGTAGGTAAGTTATTTTACTGTAACATACAGGACAATATTGGGCCGTAGGTAAGTTATTTTACTGTAACATACAGGACAATATTGGGCCGTAGGTAAGTTATTTTACTGTAACATACAGGACAATATTGGACCATAGGAAGAGTTATTTTACTGTAACATACAGGACAATATTGGACCATAGGAAGAGTTATTTTAGTATAACATACAGGACAATATTGGACCATAGGAAGAGTTATTTTACTGTAACATACAGGACAATATTGGACCATAGGAAGAGTTATTTTAGTATAACATACAGGACAATATTGGACCATAGGAAGAGTTATTTTACTGTAACATACAGGACAATATTGGGCCATAGGAAGAGTTATTTTAGTATAACATACAGGACAATATTGGGCCGTAGGTAAGTTATTTTACTGTAACATACAGGACAATATTGGGCCGTAGGTAAGTTATTTTACTGTAACATACAGGACAATATTGGGCCGTAGGTAAGTTATTTTAGTATAACATACAGGACAATATTGGGCCGTAGGAAGAGTTATTTTACTGTAACATACAGGACAATATTGGACCGTAGGTAAGTTATTTTAGTATAACATACAGGACAATATTGGACCATAGGAAGAGTTATTTTAGTATAACATACAGGACAATATTGGACCATAGGAAGAGTTATTTTAGTATAACATACAGGACAATATTGGGCCGTAGGTAAGTTATTTTACTGTAACATACAGGACAATATTGGACCGTAGGTAAGTTATTTTACTGTAACATACAGGACAATATTGGGCCGTAGGTAAGTTATTTTACTGTAACATACAGGACAATATTGGACCATAGGAAGAGTTATTTTAGTATAACATACAGGACAATATTGGACCACAGGAAGAGTTATTTTTGTATAACATACAGGACGATATTGGGCCGAAGGTAAGTTATTTTAGTATAACATACAGGACAATATTGGGCCGTAGGTAAGTTATTTTAGTATAACATACAGGACAATATTGGGCCGTAGGTAAGTTATTTTACTGTAACATACAGGACAATATTGGACCGTAGGTAAGTTATTTTAGTATAACATACAAGACGATATTGGGCCGGAGGAAGAGTTATTTTAGTATAACATACAGGACAATATTGGGCCGTAGGAAGAGTTATTTTAGTATAACATATCAAATCAAATCAAATCAAATTTATTTATATAGCCCTTCGTACATCAGCTGAAATCTCAAAGTGCTGTACAGAAACCCAGCCTAAAACCCCAAACAGCAAGCAATGCATGTGAAAGAAGCACGGTGGCTGGGAAAAACTCCCTAGGAAAAACTCCTGAGAAAGGCCAAAAACCTAGGAAGAAACCTAGAGAGGAACCAGGCTATGAGGGGTGGCCAGTCCTCTTCTGGCTGTGCCGGGTGGATATTATAACAGAACATGGTCAAGATGTTAAAATGTTCGTAAATGACCAGCATGGTCAAATAATAATAATCATAGTAATTGTCGAGGGTGCAACAAGCACGTCCAATATTGGACCATAGGAAGAGTTATTTTAGTATAACATACAGGACAATATTGGACCATAGGAAGAGTTATTTTAGTATAACATACAGGACAATATTGGGCCGTAGGTAAGTTATTTTAGTATAACATACAGGACAATATTAGGCCGTAGGTAAGTTATTTTAGTATAACATACAGGACGATATTGGGCCGTAGGAAGAGTTATTTTAGTATAACATACAGGACAATTTTGGACCATAGGAAGATTTATTTTAGTATAACATACAGGACGATATTGGGCCGTAGGTAAGTTATTTTACTGTAACATACAGGACAATATTGGACCGTAGGTAAGTTATTTTACTGTAACATACAGGACAATATTGGGCCGTAGGTAAGTTATTTTACTGTAACATACAGGACAATATTGGACCATAGGAAGAGTTATTTTACTGTAACATACAGGACAATATTGGACCATAGGAAGAGATATTTTAGTATAACATACAGGACGATATTGGACCACAGGTAAGTTATTTTAGTATAACATACAGGACAATATTGGACCGTAGGAAGAGTTATTTTAGTATAACATACAGGACGATATTGGACCATAGGTAAGTTATTTTAGTATAACATACAGGACAATATTGGACCGTAGGAAGAGTTATTTTAGTATAACATACAGGACGATATTGGACCATAGGTAAGTTATTTTAGTATAACATACAGGACAATATTGGACCGTAGGAAGAGTTATTTTAGTATAACATACAGGACAATATTGGGCCGTAGGTAAGTTATTTTACTGTAACATACAGGACAATATTGGGCCCTAGGTAAGTTATTTTAGTATAACATACAGGACGATATTGGGCCGGAGGAAGAGTTATTTTAGTATAACATACAGGACAATATTGGGCCGTAGGAAGAGTTATTTTAGTATAACATACAGGACAATATTGGACCATAGGAAGAGTTATTTTACTGTAACATACAGGACAATATTGGACCATAGGAAGAGTTATTTTAGTATAACATACAGGACAATATTGGACCATAGGAAGAGTTATTTTACTGTAACATACAGGACAATATTGGACCATAGGAAGAGTTATTTTAGTATAACATACAGGACAATATTAGGCCGTAGGTAAGTTATTTTAGTATAACATACAGGACGATATTGGGCCGTAGGAAGAGTTATTTTAGTATAACATACAGGACAATTTTGGACCATAGGAAGAGTTATTTTAGTATAACATACAGGACGATATTGGGCCGTAGGTAAGTTATTTTACTGTAACATACAGGACAATATTGGACCGTAGGTAAGTTATTTTACTGTAACATACAGGACAATATTGGGCCGTAGGAAGAGTTATTTTAGTATAACATACAGGACAATATTGGACCATAGGAAGAGTTATTTTAGTATAACATACAGGACAATATTGGACCATAGGAATAGTTATTTTAGTATAACATACAGGACAATATTGGACCATAGGAAGAGTTATTTTACTGTAACATACAGGACAATATTGGACCATAGGAAGAGTTATTTTAATATAACATACAGGACAATATTGGGCCGTAGGTAAGTTATTTTAGTATAACATACAGGACAATATTAGGCCGTAGGTAAGTTATTTTAGTATAACATACAGGACGATATTGGGCCGTAGGAAGAGTTATTTTAGTATAACATACAGGACAATTTTAGACCATAGGAAGAGTTATTTTAGTATAACATACAGGACGATATTGGGCCGTAGGTAAGTTATTTTACTGTAACATACAGGATAATATTGGACCGTAGGTAAGTTATTTTACTGTAACATACAGGACAATATTGGGCCGTAGGTAAGTTATTTTACTGTAACATACAGGACAATATTGGACCATAGGAAGAGTTATTTTACTGTAACATACAGGACAATATTGGACCATAGGAAGAGTTATTTTAGTATAACATACAGGACGATATTGGACCACAGGTAAGTTATTTTAGTATAACATACAGGACAATATTGGACCATAGGAAGAGTTATTTTAGTATAACATACAGGACGATATTGGACCATAGGTAAGTTATTTTAGTATAACATACAGGACAATATTGGACCGTAGGAAGAGTTATTTTAGTATAACATACAGGACAATATTGGGCCGTAGGTAAGTTATTTTAGTATAACATACAGGACAATATTGGACCATAGGAAGAGTTATTTTAGTATAACATACAGGACAATATTGGACCATAGGAAGAGTTATTTTAGTATAACATACAGGACAATATTGGACCATAGGAAGAGTTATTTTACTGTAACATACAGGACAATATTGGGCCGTAGGTAAGTTATTTTAGTATAACATACAGGACGATATTGGGCCGTAGGAAGAGTTATTTTAGTATAACATACAGGACAATATTGGGCCGTAGGAAGAGTTATTTTAGTATAACATACAGGACAATATTGCACCATAGGAAGAGTTATTTTAGTATAACATACAGGACAATATTGGACCATAGGAAGAGTTATTTTAGTATAACATACAGGACAATATTGGACCATAGGAAGAGTTATTTTACTGTAACATACAGGACAATATTGGGCCGTAGGTAAGTTATTTTAGTATAACATACAGGACGATATTGGGCCGTAGGAAGAGTTATTTTAGTATAACATACAGGACAATATTGGGCCGTAGGAAGAGTTATTTTAGTATAACATACAGGACAATATTGCACCATAGGAAGAGTTATTTTAGTATAACATACAGGACAATATTGGACCATAGGAAGAGTTATTTTAGTATAACATACAGGACAATATTGGACCATAGGAAGAGTTATTTTAGTATAACATACACGAAAATTATGGACCATAGGAAGAGTTATTTTAGTATATCATACAGGACAATATTGGACCATAGGAAGAGTTATTTTAGTATAACATACAGGACGATATTGGGCCGTAGCTGAGTTATTTTACTGTAACATACAGGACAATATTGGGCTGCAGGTGGAGAGGTTTGAGTCATGTCTTTGCATGTTCCCTGCCTACATCGTTGTTCACCTCCTTGTCAAATGTGTGATTGATACAGTAGGACTTTACTACAGAGTTAGATACTATATTTATCACAGCTTTGCACCCACAGATGAATTGGACAGTGGACACACAAAACAATCATTTTCTATCACAGTGTTGACTCCCATCATCTCCGAACCCTCCAGTATCATCATAACATCAGATCCATCCACAGACAGTGACAAACCACAGCATGCATAACATGCTGCAGCATTACCCTGAAAAACAACTGATGAATAAGTTTCAATGAACATACATAGGCATCGTCACGATCAAAACATATATATATATATATATGTATCTCAGAAAGCCAACAAGATAATGAAGATGTGACATGGTGTCACATTGCTTCCTGCAATTAGCCCAAGCTCGTCTCTTCCGCTGCTGTTCGGGCCATCATTTGTAGTTATTGGGATGGCACAGTGGTTTGGAGGTTGTAGCGGTAATGTCCTGGGGGCGGCTGTCAGTCCTACCCCATTATAAATGACAGAGCTGAGCGAGCCTCCTTGGCTGACTCTCAACACTCCGGGCTTCCTTCGGGGCCTTGCGTCGAAGCATTTGTCAGAGCGTGTGCCCTTTTGATTTTCTAATCGCAGTGCAAGCTGTGGAATGCTGGCCCTTGATGAGATATTCCGCTCACAAACAGTGATTTATGTTCCTTGCGGTTTGCAGGGTGCTCAATGGTGAGGGGATTGCAGGTGTTGAGGAGCTGGACCCCCAGTACAACGTTTGAATATGCACAGCTTGTGGTCTTTAGGCACAGCTACATCACAAGGATTAGTGCCTTCTGGCCTACCTGTACCGAGAGGTGGGACAATACATGTTTAAAATGCATATAGGTTCCTACAGTCAGATAGCGATTACACAAACACATATATATGAACGATTTCCCCCCAACACATACTGTAAGTTTATGTCACATACAGTTGAAGTCAGAAGTTTACAAACACCTTAGCCAAATACATTTAAACTCAGTTTTTCACAATTCCTGACATTTAATCCTAGTAAAAAGTCCCTGTCTTAGGTCAGTTAGGATCACCACTTTATTTTAAGAATGTAAAATGTCAGAATAATAGTAGAGAGAATGATTTATTTGAGCTTTTATTTCTTTCATCACATTCCCAGTGGGTCAGAAGTTTACATGCACTCAATTAGTATTTGGTAACATTGTCTTTAAATTGTTTAACTTGGGTCAAACGTTTTGGGTAGCCTTCTACAAGCGTCCCACAATAAGTTGGGTGAATTTTGGCCCATTCCTCCTGACAGAGCTGGTGTAACCGAGTCAGGTTTGTAGGCCTCCTTGCTTGCACACGCTTTTTCAGTTCTGCCCACAAATTTTCTATAGGATTGAGGTCAGAGCTTTGTGATGGCCACTCCAATACCTTGACTTTGTTGTCCTTAAGCCATTTCTCCACAACTTTGGAAGTATGCTTGGGGTCATTGTCCATTTGGAAGACCCATTTGCGACCAAGCATTAACTTCCTGACTTTCTTCCTGACTTTCTCAAAATATCCACATAATTTTCCTTCCTTATTTTGTGAAGTGCACCAGTCCCTCCTGCAGTAAAGCACCCCCACAACATGATGATACCACCCCGTGCTTCACGGTTGGGATGGTGTTCTTCGGCTTGCAAGCCTCCCCCTTTTTCCTCCAAACATAACAATGGTCATTCTGGCCGAACAGTTCTATTTTTGTTTCATCAGAAAAATAAATTACGATCTTTGTCCCCATGTGCAATTGCAAACCGTAGTCTGGCTTTTTTATGGCGGTTTTGGAGCAGTGGCTTCTTCCTTGCTGAGCGGCCTTTCAGGTTATGTCGATATAGGACTCATTTTACTGTGGATATAGATACTTTTGTACCAGCATCTTCACAAGGTCCTTTGCTGTTGTTCTGGGATTGATTTGCACTTTTCGCACCAAAGTTCGTTCATCTCTAGGAGACAGAACGCGTCTCCTTCCTGAGCGGTATGATGGCTGCGTGGTCCCATGGTGTTTATACTTGCGTACTATTGTTTGTACAGATGAACGTGGCACCTTCAGGCATTTGGAATTTACTCCCAAGGATGAACCAGACTTGTTGAGGCCTACAATTTTTTTCTGAGGTCTTGGCTGATTTCTTTAGATTTTCCCATGATGTCAATCAAAGAAGCACTGAGTTTTAAGGTATGCCTTGAAATACATCCACAGGTACACCTCTAATTGACTCAAAGGATGTAAATTAGCCTATCAGAAGTTTCTAAAGCCATGACATCATATTCATGAATTTTCAAAGCTGTTTAAAGGCACAGTCAACTTAGTGTATGTTAACTTCTGACCCACTGGAATTGTGATACAGTGAATTATAAGTGAAATAATCTGTCTGTAAACAATTGTTGGAAAAATTACTTGTGTCATGCACAAAGTAGATGTCCTAACCGACTTGCCAAAACTATAGTTTGTTAATTAAGAAGACATTTGTGGAGTGGTTGAAAAACGAGTTTTAATGACACCAACCTAAGTGTATGTAAACTTCCGACTTCAACTGTATATACATCTCTATATGTAGTAGGGAACGTCCTGATTTCTCCAAGAGAGGCTTGATCCTGGATCATCCTTATTTAGTTGTCTGTGGATCAACAATGCATCAACCAATCAGTTAAAATGACGATCCGGGATCAACAATACATCAACCAATCAGATAAAATGACGATCCGGGATCAACCAATCAGATAAAATGATGATCTGGGATCAACTCAGCTTCTGTAAATTATATCACATAATCAACACAGTTAAATGACCATTTGTTATTTGTTTTTATAACATAAAAATTGGATCTAAGTCGAGCACAGTTCATCACTAATCGGTAACTATATCAAAGAGTGCCTGTCTACATACTGTAGATAATTAGTTTGGAGAATAAATATGTTATACCTCCAGATCTAGACAAGCAGTGTTGTTGATAAGCAGTGTAGGCTAGTGTTCAACATACCGCTTAGCTTCTCCTCTCTTTATGGAGTAACCCAGCTGACCTTTGCCCCCGATTTGTATTGAAAGTCACAACATAAAATCAAGAAGGCAAAACGGAGAGGTTTTTTTTCACAGCTCTAGTGTTTGCCCTCTCTCCACCACTTATGCTGCTTTGGTGTCTACTTTAAAAGGTAATTGAAGCTTGGAGAGCACATCCTTTTTGTCATGCAAAGCAGAGCTAGGTCTTTTTAGCTCTTTAGCTTCAACTGGAGAATTGGCGTTGAGAAATAAAGATTCCATTGTGGTGAAATTCCCCTCCGGCTTTGCTATAAGATTTACGATTGTTTTTGTGAATGAGTGTTTTGGCAGGAGACTACTGCAATATTTCACTGAGGTACATATATTTTATAGAAACATCCATAATATTTTATAGGTGAAGAAGTCACAGTTCAAAATACTTTTTTAAAACTATGTGTGAGTTTCATAATGTGTGATAAAAAAAAACAAATCTGCACCATTTGTGTGCTAAGGTTGTTGACTTATTGTTACTGTGTTGTTGACTTATTGTTACTGTGTTGTTGACTTATTGTTACTGTGTTGTTGACTTATTGTTACTGTGTTGTTGACTTATTGTTACTGTGTTGTTGACTTATTGTTACTGTGTTGTTGACTTATTGTTACTGTGTTGTTGACTTATTGTTACTGTGTTGTTGACTTATTGTTACTGTGTTGTTGACTTATTGTTACTGTGCTGTTGACTTATTGTTACTGTGTTGTTGACTTAATTGTTACTGTTGCTGTTGACTTATTGGTACTGGTTGTTGACTTATTGTTAACTGTGTTGTTGACCTTATTGTTACGTGGTGTTTGACTTATTGTTAAATGTATTGTTGACTTTATTGTTACTGTGTTGTTGACTTATTGCTAATGTATTGTTTGACTTAGTGTTACTGTGTTGTTGAACTTATTGTTACGGTGTTGTTGACGTATTGGTTACTAGTGTTGTTGACTTATTGTTACTGTGTTGTTGACTTGTATTGTCTACTGTGCTGGTTGAACTTAGTGGGACTGTGTTGTTGACTTATGGTTATCTGTGGTTTGTGTGACTTATTGTTACTGTGTTGTTGACTTATTGTTAATGTATTGTTGACTTATTGTTAACTGTGGTTGTTGACTTATTGCAATGTATTGTTGACTTATTGTTACTGTGTTGGTTGACTTATTGTTACTGTGTTGTTGACTTATTGTTACTGTGTTGTTGACTTATTGTTACTGTGTTGTTGACTTATTGTTACTGTGTTGTTGACTTATTGCTAATGTGTTGTTGACTTATTGTTACTGTGTTGTTGACTTATTGGTACTGTGTTGTTGACTTATTGTTACTGTGTTGTTGACTTATTGTTACTGTGTTGTTGACTTATTGGTACTGTGCTGTTGACTTATTGTTACTGTGTTGTTGACTTATTGTTACTGTGCTGTTGACTTATTGGTACTGTGTTGTTGACTTATTGTTACTGTGTTGTTGACTTATTGTTACTGTGTTGTTGACTTATTGTTAATGTATTGTTGACTTATTGTTACTGTGTTGTTGACTTATTGCTAATGTTTGTTGACTTATTGTTACTGTGTTGTTGACTTATTGTTACTGTGTTGTTGACTTATTGTTACTGTGTTGTTGACTTATTGTTACTGTGTTGTTGACTTATTGTTACTGTGCTGTTGACTTATTGGTACTGTGTTGTTGACTTATTGTTACTGTGTTGTTGACTTATTGTTACTGTGTTGTTGACTTATTGTTACTGTGTTGTTGACTTATTGTGACTTATTGTTACTGTGTTGTTGACTTATTGCTAATGTATTGTTGACTTATTGTTACTGTGTTGTTGACTTATTGTTACTGTGTTGTTGACTTATTGTTACTGTGTTGTTGACTTATTGTTACTGTGTTGTTGACTTATTGTTACTGTGTTGTTGACTTATTGCTAATGTATTGTTGACTTATTGTTACTGTGTTGTTGACTTATTGGTACTGTGTTGTTGACTTATTGCTAATGTATTGTTGACTTATTGTTACTGTGTTGTTGACTTATTTCTAATGTATTGTTGACTTATTGTTACTGTGTTGTTGACTTATTGTTACTGTGTTGTTGACTTATTGTTACTGTGTTGTTGACTTATTTGTAATGTATTGTTGACTTATTGTTACTGTGTTGTTGACTTATTGTTACTGTGTTGTTGACTTATTGCTAATGTATTGTTGACTTATTGTTACTGTGTTGTTGACTTATTTCTAATGTATTGTTGACTTATTGTTACTGTGTTCTTGACTTATTGTTACTGTGTTGTTGACTTATTGTTTCTGTGTTGTTGACTTATTTCTAATGTATTGTTGACTTATTGTTACTGTGTTGTTGACTTATTGTTACTGTGTTGTTGACTTATTGGTACTGTGTTGTTGACTTATTGCTAATGTATTGTTGACTTATTGTTACTGTGTTGTTGACTTATTGCTAATGTATTGTTGACTTATTGTTACTGTGTTGTTGACTTATTGCTAATGTATTGTTGACTTATTGTTACTGTGTTGTTGACTTATTGTTAATGTGTTGTTGACTTATTGTTACTGTGTTGTTGACTTATTGCTAATGTATTGTTGACATATTGTTACTGTGTTGTTGACTTATTGTTACTGTGTTGTTGACTTATTGTTACTGTGTTGTTGACTTATTGTTACTGTGTTGTTGACTTATTGTTAATGTGTTGTTGACTTATTGTTAATGTGTTGTTGACTTATTGTCAATGTGTTGACGACTTATTGTTACTGTATTGTTGACTTATTGCTAATGTGTTGTTGACTTATTGTTACTGTGTTGTTGACTTATTGTTAATCTTGTTGTTGACTTATTGTTATTGTGTTGTTGACTTTATGTTAATGTGTTGTTGACTTATTGTTACTGTGTTGTTGACTAATTGTTACTGTGTTGTTGACTTATTGTTATTGTGTTGTAGACTTATTGTTAATGTGTTGTTGACTTATTGTTACTGTGTTGTTGACTTATTGTTAATGTCTTGTTGACTTATTGTTATTGTGTTGTTGACTTAATGTTAATGTGTTGTTGACTTATTGTTAATGTGTTGTTGACTTATTGTTAGTGTGTTGTTGACTTATTGTTACTGTGCTGTTGACTTATTGTTAATGTGTTGTTGACTTATTGTTAGTGTGCTGTTGACTTATTGTTACTGTGTTGTTGACTTATTGTTACTGTGTTGTTGACTTATTGTTAGTGGGCTGTTGACTTATTGTTACTGTGTTGTTGACTTATTGTTACTGTGCTGTTGACTTATTGCTAATGTATTGTTGACTTATTGTTAGTGGGCTGTTGACGTATTGTTACTGTGTTGTTGACTTATTGTTACTGTGTTGTTGACTTATTGTTACTGTGTTGTTCACTTATTGTTAATGTGTTGTTGACTTATTGTTATTGTGTTGTTGACTTATTGTTACTGTGCTGTTGACTTATTGTTAATGTGTTGTTGACTTATTGTTAGTGTGCTGTTGACTTATTGTTACTGTGTTGTTGACTTATTGTTACTGTGTTGTTGACTTATTGTTAGTGGGCTGTTGACTTATTGTTACTGTGTTGTTGACTTATTGTTACTGTGTTGTTGACTTATTGGTACTGTGTTGTTGACTTATTGTTAATGTGTTGTTGACTTATTGTTACTGTGTTGTTGACTTATTGGTACTGTGTTGTTGACTTATTGTTACTGTGCTGTTGACTTATTGTTAATGTGTTGTTGACTTATTGTTAGTGTGCTGTTGACTTATTGTTACTGTGTTGTTGACTTATTGTTACTGTGTTGTTGACTTATTGTTAATGTGTTGTTGACTTATTGTTAATGTGTTGTTGACTTATTGTTAGTGTGCTGTTGACTTATTGTTACTGTGTTGTTGACTTATTGTTACTGTGTTGTTGACTTATTGTTACTGTGTTGTTGACTTATTTCTAATGTATTGTTGACTTATTGTTACTGTGTTGTTGACTTATTGTTACTGTGTTGTTGACTTATTGCTAATGTATTGTTGACTTATTGTTACTGTGTTGTTGACTTATTGTTACTGTGTTGTTGACTTATTGTTACTGTGTTGTTGACTTATTTTTACTGTGTTGTTGACTTATTGCTAATGTGTTGTTGACTTATTGCTAATGTATTGTTGACTTATTGTTACTGTGTTGTTGACTTATTTCTAATGTATTGTTGACTTATTGTTACTGTGTTGTTGACTTATTGTTACTGTGTTGTTGACTTACTGCTAATGTATTGTTGACTTATTGTTACTGTGTTGTTGACTTATTGTTAGTGTGTTGTTGACTTATTGGTACTGTGTTATTGACTTATTGTTAATGTGTTGTTGACTTATTGTTACTGTGTTGTTGACTTATTGGTACTGTGTTGTTGACTTATTGTTAGTGTGTTGTTGACTTATTGTTACTGTGCTGTTGACTTATTGTTAATGTGTTGTTGACTTATTGTTAGTGTGCTGTTGACTTATTGTTACTGTTTTGTTGACTTATTGTCACTGTGTTGTTGACTTATTGTTACTGTGTTGTTGACTTATTGTTACTGTGTTGTTGACTTATTTCTGATGTATTGTTGACTTATTGTTACTGTGTTGTTGACTTATTGTTACTGTGTTGTTGACTTATTGCTAATGTATTGTTGACTTATTGTTACTGTGTTGTTGACTTATTGTTACTGTGTTGTTGACTTATTGTTACTGTGTTGTTTACTTATTGTTACTGTGTTGTTGACTTATTGCTAATGTATTGTTGACTTATTGTTACTGTGTTGTTGACTTATTTCTAATATATTGTTGACTTATTGTTACTGTGTTGTTGACTTATTGTTACTTTGTTGTTGACTTATTGTTACTGTGTTGTTGACTTACTGCTAATGTATTGTTGACTTATTGTTACTGTGTTGTTGACTTATTGTTAATGTGTTGTTGACTTATTGTTACTCTGATGTTGACTTATTGTTACTGTGTTGTTGACTTATTGTTACTGTGTTGTTGAGTTATTGTTACTGTGTTGTTGACTTATTGTTACTGTGCTGTTGACGTATTGTTAATGTGTTGTTGACTTATTGTTAATGTGTTGTTGACTTATTGTTACTGTGTTGTTGACTTATAGTTAATGTGTTGTTGACTTATTGTTACTGTGTTGTTGACTTATTGTTACTGTGTTGTTGACTTATTGTTAATCTTGTTGTTGACTTATTGTTATTGTGTTGTTGACTTAATGTTAATGTGTTGTTGACTTATTGTTACTGTGTTGTTGACTTATTGTTACTGTGTTGTTGACTTATTGTTAGTGGGCTGTTGACTTGTTGTTACTGTGTTGTTGACTTATTGTTACTGTGCTGTTGACTTATTGTTAGTGTGTTGTTGACTTATTGTTACTGTGCTGTTGACTTATTGTTAATGTGTTGTTGACTTATTCTTAGTGTGCTGTTGACTTATTGTTACTGTGTTGTTGACTTATTGTTACTGTGTTGTTGACTTATTGTTACTGTGTTGTTGACTTATTGTTACTGTGTTGTTGACTTATTGTTACTGTGTTGTTGACTTATTGTTAATGTGTTGTTGACTTATTGTTAATGTGTTGTTGACTTATTGTTAATGTGTTGTTGACTTATTGTTAATGTGTTGTTGACTTATTGTTACTGTGCTGTTGACTTATTGTTACTGTGTTGTTGACTTATTGTTAGTGTGTTGTTGACTTATTGTTAGTGTGTTGTTGACTTATTGTTACTGTGTTATTGACTTATTGTTACTGTGTTGTTGACTTATTGTTACTGTGTTGTTGACTTATCCTTTTGTTTTTTAATGAACTTGTTCCCCTTTCTTAGTCTATTAAGTCCCTATAGCAGCCTAGATATTACAACTGTGAAACAGAACAATATTGTACAAAATGTACACATGTTCACATTTTTCTGTACATTGCCATAAAACCATTTGTGCAGGCAAACCATTTTGATTTCTAAATCGTTTACAATGTCTATGAATTATTGCTACGGTAACCTAGTCAGTCAACTGGCAGCTTCCACATTACATTAATGTCGATCAAATGTGATGTCATCAGATTATGTGCCTATCAAAAAATTCCATTCAGAAAATGTGACTGTGGAGACTTTAGTGCAAATGAATGGGTTGAGTGAGTCTGGGTTTTGTCATGACATGTTGCAAACAACTTGACGTGCACTAACAACCTTCCTCAGTGATTTAATAACAGTCATCTATGTTAGACCCCACCCCCACCCCTCTCTCTCCTCTTTCTTTGCCAGAGGGATTGCTATAAACTGCACCAATTTACCCGAGTCCAACCATCTTGTAATGGGTGCGTCTCTCCAACCCTTCCCCCTTCCCTCTGCTTATTCCGACCAAGGACAGGGGTCAGTTAGAAGGCCTTTCTGTCCCCGTGGCAGATACATAGTTCCAGGCTCCTCATTGGACAGTACTAGTCCAATGACCTTTTCAACTCTTCTCTCCTCTGTGACCCCAAACGCCTAGTGCTTGAGGTCATCATTTTCTATGTTTCCCTCTCTTGTTTTTCCTTTCACGTTTGAATAAATGTTTGCTCTTAGCCCAGCTGTAATGAATGTAAAATAATAGTATCTTTATACGTTGCACAATAAAGGTGAGAAGTCTTTATTAATAGTGATTCCTTTGTGTGTCTCTATAGGTGGAAGTATTCATTACCAGCTCTGCAGTGCTCCTGAAGAAAAGACCGGATCCTACCGCTAAGTTAGACACACTGTATGTACAACACAGTGAAAGGTTAAATTACAGTGTTTTAATTTTCTATTAAGTCATCCGGTGTTCCTTGTTAACAGGGAGACGAATCAGTGTTATTGCAATTATGTGGCGCTCTTAATTCAATTTGCCCCTGTGAACTAAAATGAGTTCTAAACTTCCCCATTAAACTTAATTGCTGTTCATTGAATTCCATAAAACGGGGGGAATCGTCAGGGGAAATCCTGATCATAAATGTAATTATTTTAATAACGGGGGCGCCGGTGTACTAGTTATCCCCCTCATTACCGTACGTGATTCACTATCGCTCTAGCCTGACAAAACCCAACCAAGATCCTCTTCTGACAATGTATTGGGCTGGAACAGGGCAGGGAAGCATCAAACAAAGACATGTTCTACAGGTCAATGTGGAATGTATTATGTCAGGGTTAGACACCACACAGGTCATGGGTTTTGGTGATTTTCTCTAAAAGGTGATTATTTTTACCCAGGTTAGACACCACACAGATCATGGTTTTTGGTGATCTTCTCTAAAAGGTGATTATTTTTACCCAGGTTAGACACCACACAGGTCATGGTTTTTGGTGATTTTCTCTAAAAGGTGATTATTTTTACCCAGGTTAGACACCACACAGGTCATGGTTTTTGGTGATTTTCTCTAAAAGGTGATTATTTTTACCCAGGTTAGACACCACACAGATCATGGTTTTTGGTGATCTTCTCTAAAAGGTGATTATTTTTACCCAGGTTAGACACCACACAGATCATGGTTTTTGGTGATTTTCTCTAAAAGGTGATTATTTTTACCCAGGTTAGACACCACAGAGATCATGGTTTTTGGTGATCTTCTCTAAAAGGTGATTATTTTTACCCAGGTTAGACACCACACAGGTCATGGTTTTTGGTGATTTTCTCTAAAAGGTGATTATTTTTACCCAGGTTAGACACCACACAGATCATGGGTTTTGGTGATCTTCTCTAAAAGGTGATTATTTTTACCCAGGTTAGACACCACACAGATCATGGTTTTTGGTGATCTTCTCTAAAAGGTGATTATTTTTACCCAGGTTAGACACCACACAGATCATGGTTTTTGGTGATTTTCTCTAAAAGGTGATTATTTTTACCCAGGTTAGACACCACACAGGTCATGGGTTTTGGTGATTTTCTCTAAAAGGTGATTATTTTTACCCAGGTTAGACACCACACAGATCATGGTTTTTGGTGATCTTCTCTAAAAGGTGATTATTTTAACCCAGGTTAGACACCACACAGGTCATGGTTTTTGGTGATTTTCTCTAAAAGGTGATTATTTTTACCCAGGTTAGACACCACACAGATCATGGGTTTTGGTGATTTTCTCTAAAAGGTGATTATTTTTACCCAGGTTAGACACCACACAGGTCATGGTTTTTGGTGATTTTCTCTAAAAGGTGATTATTTTTACCCAGGTTAGACACCACACAGATCATGGTTTTTGGTGATCTTCTCTAAAAGGTGATTATTTTTACCCAGGTTAGACACCACACAGATCATGGTTTTTGGTGATTTTCTCTAAAAGGTGATTATTTTTACCCAGGTTAGACACCACACAGGTCATGGGTTTTGGTGATCTTCTCTAAAAGGTGATTATTTTTACCCAGGTTAGACACCACACAGATCATGGTTTTTGGTGATTTTCTCTAAAAGGTGATTATTTTTACCCAGGTTAGACACCACACAGGTCATGGGTTTTGGTGATTTTCTCTAAAAGGTGATTATTTTTACCCAGGTTAGACACCACAGAGATCATGGTTTTTGGTGATTTTCTCTAAAAGGTGATTATTTTTACCCAGGTTAGACACCACACAGGTCATGGTTTTTGGTGATTGTCTTTAAAAGGGGATTATTTTAACCCAGGTTAGACACCACACAGGTCATGGTTTTTGGTGATCGTCTTTAAAAGGTGATTATTTTTACCCAGGTTGGAAGCCACATATTTCCAATATTTTCAATCTGATCATTAATAAACTGCTTTGACTCTACACATTGTCTTCCTGTTAGATATTTAAAAAACAGTAACATTTATTTTCAGAAGAAGAGAAATGTACCTGGAAGCCCTGATCACAGTCACAACTCAGTCTCTCCATGACGCTAGAAAATATCGCTCCCCAAGGTTTCAAAATGGTAGCATTTAGCCCTTCACTGTGCTGTCCCCCCTTTCTCCCTCTCTCCTTCCTTCCCTCCCTCCCTCCTTCCTCCTATTTCTTCCCATGTCCATTAGACCTTGCAGACTAATCGAGCAGCACCAATTGCTCCCGCGGTGAGATCATTAAGTAAATTATTTTAAGATCAAACGGCCAGCAGTCACAATGAAGTCCTGTGTAATGGTGAAAAGCTCAGAAGTCTCCCCCTCCTCCACCCCCTCCTGTGAAATGAAAGCCCAGTGGGTAGTTGTCTCTTGCACCTATCAGGTGGATACCCAGGCCATTAGACTCTTTTTAGCTGCAGGCTAGGGCAGGACCCGCTAATTGGCTGCAGGAACAAAACCAACCCCACTGACAGGATCAGACTTGCATGCCGCTTTTAAAGAGGTGCCAAATTATTGTGAGGGTCCAAAGACAGAAACAGCAGTGGCAGGAGGCTAGCTAGCTAGCCACCACTGGAATGGTCCACCTAGGAGAGGCAGGAGGCTAGCTACCTAGCTTCCACTGGAATGGTCCACCTAGGAGAGGCAGGAGGCTAGCTAGCTAGCTACCACTGGAATGGTTCACCTAGGACAGACAGGAGGCTGGCTAGCTAGCTACAACTGCAAATGGTCCACCTAGGAGAGGCAGGAGGCTAGCTAGATAGCCACCACTGGAATGGTCCACCTAGGAGAGGCAGGAGGCTAGCTAGCTAGCTACAACTGTAAATGGTCCACCTACAGTAGGAGGCAGGAGGCTAGCTAGATAGCCACCACTGGAATGGTCCACCTAGGAGAGGCAGGAGGCTAGCTAGATAGCCACCACTGGAATGGTCCACCTAGGAGAGGCAGGAGGCTAGCTAGATAGCCACCACTGGAATGGTCCACCTAGGAGAAGCAGGAGGCTAGCTAGATAGCCACCACTGGAATGGTTCACCTAGGAGAGGCAGGAGCCTAGCTCCCTAGCCACCACTGGAATGGTCCACCTAGGAGAGGCAGGAGGCTAGCTAGATAGCCACCACTGGAATGGTCCCCCTCGGAGAGGCAGGAGGCTAGCTAGGAAAATTAGGCAGAATGGACTAGTGAGGTTGTTCTGGTTATGACATAGGTTATCACAGGAGAGTACTGATTGTTGATTACTTGATAGCCACCTCTGAAAATTGACTTTTGAATCACTTCCGGTACTTTATGGTAAATTAATTTAAGTGTTGTGTTGATAAAGTACATTGCATTCAACCATGTTTACACAATTTTTATGAATTGGACTGATAAACCACATTGATGAAATAATCAGAATTCCAGGAAAGGTTTTTCCAGCTATCCAGCCACTTTCCTCCCTCAAAAGGGTTAGGGTTAGGGTTAGAGTCAATAATTCAGATCCTATATACATTCGGAGAAATCTATAGGCCTCATCCCCACATGAATGGAAAAGATTGGCACCTTGTTTATAATTCAGTCATAGATAGATAGATAGATAGAGAATTACTGAGCCTGTGTCCCAAATTACACCCTATTCCCTACATAGAGTACATTTTGGACTTTGGAACAGGGAGCCCTATGGGACGATGTAGTGCACTATTATGTAGTGCAAGAAATAGTGCACGACATAGGGAATAGGCTGTGTCTCAAATAGCACCCCTGAGGTTCATTGTGGTCTCTCTCTCACATAAGGCCTCAGCTTAGCTGGCCAATTAGAGCAGAGCGTTCCAAGCATGCTTTGATGAGGTTAGACAGAGGACAGGACATACATACATCACTGATCAGAGAGCTGCAGGTAGCTACAGAGGACAGGACAGACATATATCACTGATCAGAGAGCTGCAGGTAGCTACAGAGGACAGGACAGACATACATCACTGATCAGAGAGCTACAGGTAGCTACAGAGGACAGGACAGACAGACATCACTGATCAGAGAGCTGCAGGTAGCTACAGAGGACAGGACAGACATATATCACTGATCAGAGAGCTGCAGGTAGCTACAGAGGACAGGACAGACAGACACCACTGATCAGAGAGCTACAGGTAGCTACAGAGGACAGGACAGACATGCATCACTGATCAGAGAGCTACAGGTAGCTACAGAGGACAGGACAGACAGACACCACTGATCAGAGAGCTACAGGTAGCTACAGAGGACAGGACAGACATGCATCACTGATCAGAGAGCTACAGGTAGCTACAGAGGACAGGACAGACAAACATCACTGATCAGAGAGCTGCAGGTAGCTACAGAGGACAGGACAGACATCACTGATCAGAGAGCTGCAGGTAGCTACAGAGGACAGGACAGACATATATCACTGATCAGGGAGCTGCAGGTAGCTACAGAGGACAGGACAGACATACATCACTGATCAGAGAGCTGCAGGTAGCTACAGAGGACAGGACAGACATATATCACTGATCAGAGAGCAGCAGGTAGCTACAGAGGACAGGACAGACATCACTGATCAGAGAGCTACAGGTAGCTACAGAGGACAGGACAGACAGACATCACTGATCAGAGAGCTGCAGGTAGCTACAGAGGACAGGACAGACATATATCACTGATCAGAGAGCTGCAGGTAGCTACAGAGGACAGGACACACAGACATCACTGATCAGAGAGCTGCAGGTAGCTACAGAGGACAGGACAGACATATATCACTGATCAGAGAGCAGCAGGTAGCTACAGAGGACAGGACAGACATCACTGATCAGAGAGCTACAGGTAGCTACAGAGGACAGGACAGACAGACATCACTGATCAGAGAGCTGCAGGTAGCTACAGAGGACAGGACAGACATATATCACTGATCAGAGAGCTGCAGGTAGCTACAGAGGACAGGACAGACAGACATCACTGATCAGAGAGCTACAGGTAGCTACAGAGGACAGGACAGACATCACTGATCAGAGAGCTGCAGGTACAGAGGACAGGACAGACAGACATCACTGATCAGAGAGCTGCAGGTAGCTACAGAGGACAGGACACACAGACATCACTGATCAGAGAGCTGCAGGTAGCTACAGAGGACAGGACAGACATATATCACTGATCAGAGAGCTGCAGGTAGCTACAGAGGACAGGACAGACAGACATCACTGATCAGAGAGCTACAGGTAGCTACAGAGGACAGGACAGACATCACTGATCAGAGAGCTGCAGGTACAGAGAATAGGAAGTGTGTGCATGTACGTGTGTGTGTGTGTGTATGTGTGTGTGTGTGTGTGTGTGTGTGTGTGGTGTGTGTGTGTGTGTGTGTGTGTGTGGTGTGTGGTGTTGTGTGGTGTGTGTGTGTGTGTGGTGTGTGTGTGTGTGTGTTATGTGTGCCATTAGCTCAGTTCTAAAGCCATTAGACAGACAGTGATTACACACTAAGTGCTGTCCCTGGACGGTGGTTTAATAGCTTGCCTTTTTACTGGGTCGAGTTCCTGTTGGGTAACATAATTACGAGCATGGGTTGTAGAAAGCAGGGTCACTATTATATACAATGGCTCTCCCGTGTATCTCCTTTATAAACTATCTCAGTATAAACCTACACAAGAGAAGTTTTCAAATCATATTTGGTTTATTGTTTTCTGTTGTCTCACTGAAGAATTACATACATTTTGCCATCAGAACAGCCATGCAATTCCTCTGCGGCTATTGGACTCTACACGGAGGGGTGTCAAGCTCATTCCACGGAGGGACCCCGCGTGTCTGCATGCGAGTTGTTTTGTTATTTTTGTTTACTATATTACATCCTAGACAACCAGGTGAGGGAAGTTCCTTGCTAATTAGTGACCTTAATTCATCATTTAAGTACAAGGGAGGAGCGAAAAGGAGCAGATACTCACCCCCTGTGGAATGAGTTTGACATGTGTGCTGCGTGAAAAACCCAGAACCATTGCAGTTCTTGACACAAACCGGTGCACCTGGCACCTACTACAATACCCCATTCAAAGGCACTTAAATCTTTGTCTTGCCCATTTACCCTCTGAATGGCACACATACACAATCCATGTCTCAATTGTCTCAAGGCTTAAAAATCCTTCTTTAACCCGTCTCCTCCCCTAAATCTACACTGATTTGAAGTGAATTTAACAAGTGACATCAATAAGGGATCATAGATTTCACCTGGATTCACCTGGTCAGTCTGTCATGGAAAGAGCAGGTGTTCTTAATGTTTTGTACACTCAGTGTATTTTGCACTGAATTCTTGCGCTCACTCACCCGCACATACACAGTGATCCTTTTTCAGTAGTTTGGCTCTGTTTTGACCAAGGAGAGGAGATGGAAACCAATGCATGAGATGTAGTTTTGATTTTAAAAATTACCTTTTTGTCAACTAACATGAATTAAAAAGTGAAATCAACAAAAATGTGTACCATGTCACTGGATTTAGGTTTAAAGGGAAAATCCAGTCCCAAATCCACTGTTCATACAGTCCCAAAATGTGTTGCATGTCAGCAGTCAAGTTTTTAAGATATTGGGCATTCAAGAAGCAAAGTGTCACCAGCCACATCATCATGTATAAAATACCAAAATATATATTTTTTGAGATGGAAAAAAGGAGGAAAATTCTCCAAAATCCATCACGTTGATGACTTGAATCAGTTTTCCATGTTGATTCAACGTCATCAGAAGGAAAGACTGAGTTTTTGTTGTTGAAATGACATGGAAACAACACTGACTCAACCTGTGGGTAATGTTGTAGATAGATGAGATAGAAACCAATGCAGCAAAGTGAAGAGCGTGATTTATCCTCCTCCAGCATGGACCGTCAGTCTCATCAATCACATGTTTTAATTAGTGATAGCTCTCCTTTGTGACTGAGAAATGTGCATGTA